>NC_134410.1:61877805-62177805 GCF_038048845.1 Mixophyes fleayi | reverse complement strand
TCGTTTTCCTACATCGGTGAGGGTCGTTGCACCCCTCCCCAGCAAAAATGAGTGCTATATGTTCAATGCAGGATCTTGTTCCGTGTGTAATATTGTCACGTGTGCTCCACATGCAAAGGCTCCCACCCCACCACAGAATGCACTAGACCCACCTCGGGCACAGGTAGGGGGACAAGGTGCTGTGGCGCCAGCTTCTCGTCAAAGCCCCTTCGTCAATTGACATGCAAGGTTTAGAAAGATGGCTGCGCCTTTGTCCAGATCAGGAGGCAGCCACATTTCTGAAGCAAGTTTTTCAAGAAGGTTTTTGAATATCCATTAAGGGGAACTTAAGCCCTCCCATCCCGAAGAACTTAAAATCTACAGACATTTTCCCAGATATATTAGCTAAAAAGAAATTCTGCTAGGTCGCATGTTAGGCCCCATTGTTGCCCCCCCTTAACCAAATCAGTTGTCCCCCACATAGGGGGGGTAGTACCCAAGAAGTCTGCAGGCAAATTTTGCTTAATTCAACATCTTTCCTACCCTACAGACAACTTGGTAAGCGACTCAATCGACACACATTATAGTTCAGTCAACTATCCATCTTTCGCGTCAACACTGACACCTGTACAGGAATTTGGTATTGGCTGTCTGCTAACCAAATTAGACATTGAATCGACATTTCTCTTATTGCCTCTATACCCAAGCTCACTAAGGTTTATGGGCTTTAAACTTTTGCATCGACTGCTGCCTACTCATGAGCTGTTTGATATCCTGTGCATATTTTGAGAGATTTAGTTCTTTTCTCCATTGGTGCATCCAAGTAGGGACCAACCACCATGGGATAGACCATTACCCAGATGACTTCCTTTTTTTAGGTATAGTGGCTTCCATTCAATGTGTGGATACTGCAGCAGTGGCGCAAGCTTTTTATGTAATCCTTGGCATCCCAATTGCATGGACAAGACGGAGGAGCCATTTGTCCTACCTAGGTATAGAGATCAACACCCTGGCTTGTTGCTGTCGTCTCCCCCTGACAAAATAATGAAAATAATTGAAACCATAACATACATCCAGGGTGTCCACTCTGTTTCCCTGCGCAAATTCCAATCCATGATAGGCTTATTCAATTTTGCTTGCTGGATGATACCAATGGGTCGAGTTTTCTGTCGAGTGCCACAATGAGCATGAAGAGATTGCATGCCGCAATTATCACCTGAGATTAGGGATGACTTACAAGTATGGCGCCATTCTCTATGGGAATTCAACAGCAAATGCATATGACCAAGCCTGCCCATATCCAGCCGGCCGCTGGACTTATAAACGGAGTTATATATTTCAGGGCATACCTCAACGGCGAATGGTGCACCACACACTGGCTGGATTCCTGGCGCCGATCCAGCTTTATGGCCAACCTACTAGTGCTAGAGTTGTTTACAATAATTGTAGCAATGGAGCTATGGGCTTCAAAGTTAGTGGGACGACACATAGTGTTCTGGTGACACAATCTGGGAGTTGTTCAATCAATCAACAAACAAAGCTCAACATCTCTCCATGTCTTCGCCCTGCTATGACACCTGATATTGCAGTGCTTAGAGTGTGACATCTCCTTACCATGCACCAAGTCCCTGGGATAGAGAACGTTATAGCAGGTGCTTTATCACATTTTCAATGGCATCATTTCAGGACCCTTGCTCTGACTGCTAATGCCATGGGCACTCATTGTACCTCTTGTGTCTGGCAGATCAACAAGCTGTCATAACAGGACTAATGGAGCGGTTATTGGCTCAGTCCACAAGAAGAGCATATCGGGCAGTGTGAAGTCAGTGGCAACATTTTCTTTCAATTAAGAATCAGGTCAAAGCGATGCAATGCTGGCCTTCATCTGGTCACGATATCAGGATGGAACACCCAAGGCAGCTATGTTCACCATGCTGGCGGGCATATCTTTCATAGCTTCCATGAACGGAGCCGAGGATCTCACAAAACATTGTCATCTCCAAGGCTCTCAAAGCTAGACCAGTCCTTGAGGTTACCAGAAGTCCTGTAGATCTGCAGTTTGGTTCACTCTTTCCAATTCATGACAGATAACCACTACGTACTTCTGTTGTTTCATACTGCATATGCGTGGGCTTTTTTCTGTGCATTCAGGGTTTCCGAACTAGTAGTGCAGTCCAAGTCGATCACAGAGACAGGCTTGCTGGTCCGGCACATACTTATTCAGGAAACACAACTGACATGTAAAAACACTGAGTCAAACACGGACCAGGTGGGTAGAGACTCCTGGATCCAGATACCCTCTCAGACAGAAACTAACATTTGCCTACTAGAATTAGCCAGACAGTTAGCAAGGTGCAGACCCGCAGACAGTGCCTTGTTGCTTCTACATACTGACGGTGCTCCAGCCGCCAGATATCACCAGGGTCTCAACTGACAGGCGAAGCCCTGCTACAAACAAGGCTATGTTGCATTGGAGCTGACTTCAAGTAATTTTGTGTGCAGGTATAACAAAGCCGAAGAAGTGCATTAGGGTCATAGGTCACTCCTATGTTGTCTGGGCGTCCAGACACGAGATGGCCTCAAATCGGTCTTCCTTCCCAGCCCCGGTTGAGATTCACTGGCTTGGTAGATGGTGCCTTTGTTGGTTCGACCTCCTGCCTTGGACAACCGCGAAACTACTAGTAATTGGCATGAGTGGTAACTACTTAAGGAGAGGTAAATCTTTGGAATTAATAATCAAGATCCAAGAAGTGCAGTAGTGCACTAATTGTCGCCAGTGCACTAATTGTTGCCAATAGAGGTGGGGCAGTAGTGCCTCACCTTTATTGGCGAACTGAGATTCCCCGTAAGACAATGCTGAAGCTTGTTATAAGGCTGAACTGCTCAGTTGGGCGTATGATATGAGCCATGGGAGGTTTTGTAATTGAACACCTGTTGACATCAATAGACCAAGGGCAACGTTTCCGTAAAGATGGGACACACATCACATGAGAAGGGCTATGGTTTTTCATTGACCAAATATATTGGAGACTAGGAGGCATTCTTTAGTCCTCTGGTGGCGGGCTGATGGTCTGTTAAAGGACATCAGCAGTGGTAGGAAAGCACTGTGATCAGCAGCTGATATATACAGCACTAACGCCGATTGGCCGCAGCTCACTGCCCCCTCCGAGGTAAAAGTGGCTCTTGGTCCTTTAGTGGGGGACCCCTTGATCTGCTTTGTGAGGGCAGGTCATTGTAAGTATAGAGTGAGTGCTAGATTTAGCGTCGGCCATACATTAAGAGATTCCATCGTTGGTTAAGTGGATTCAGGGCCAGTTGGCCATCCAATTTTCCATTGATCAAATAAATTGTGACCTATTTTTTGCCACCTCAAAAAAAGTGTCCGCATCTTTATTCTTAGATATTATTAAGTCAAACAATGAAGGGTGATGGTCAAGGGTGTAAGAGACATCCACGGTGTGCAGACTAATACATTTATTAGGATGTTCTTAATGTCTACGGCACATAAAATGCATTTTTACAGTTGCTCCTGTTACTAAACACATGTTCTAGCATGCATCCACAACTGCCATCACTAGTAATTGGCACTTACACCCCACCTGTAGCTGGTACAAGTGATATGACCGAAAAAACATATACTATTGAGATGCTTTTAAGCTTGGCACACCCTTACTGAAAATTGACTTTCTGCATACACCCAGTACCCATCCTGTTCCTGTAGTAAGGGTCCTTTGTGTCTGAAGGTGAATTGGTTGTTGCTGCGTTCACTGGTGTATAGACTGGTTCTGGGCATGCACCGAACGATTTTACGATAAATACGACACATATCTGCATTTGTGTTCCTTTTTGGATTAGGCCCACAATCACATACACAAACATTAAGATTCCCAGTGCAATTTTGGCGCACAAGACACCAAACAAAGAAAAGAATCTCAGTTGTCAAAATCTGCATGTCATTATCATCAGCAGCTATTTATATAGTGCCACTAATTCCGCAGCCATGGTCGGGAATTGAACTCATGACCCCTGTGAGGCAGAGGTGCTAACCACTAATGCACCATGCTGCCCAATTAATTTATTGGCTTCCTTTTAATTTTTTTTTTTTTTAAATCAGAATTATCAGGTATATAATGTAATGTAATCTGAAGGACATATACCACCCTTACAAGGTAATAGTAATACAAGGGCCTTCTGTCACAAACTTACTTGCTCCTGTGCTGTTGATTACCCTGCCTCTCTGTACAGCTCAGCACTTCCTGGGTGGGCGGTCACATGATTGTGGCTGGGAGGCGGCATATACAATCTGCAGACTATATAAAGCTCACCTGGACACTGCAGCCTTGTCAGAGCAACAAGTTACCACATTGTTTCTGGCTCTCCCTGTGTATCCTGTGCTGTTTCTGGGGTTTCCTTGTGTATTACCTTTGGCCTGTTGTGTATCCAACCCGGCTATCTTTATTGACTACCCTGCTGCCTGTGCACCTCTGTATCTGACACGCGAAACTTAATGAGTATCCTTCTGCCTGTTCCCCTGTGTATCCGACCCGGCAACTCTCCCGAGAGGGGTGTGTTCTCAGTGTATCCAACCCGGATACGGCTTGGATTCGTCTGTATGTGCTGTGTTTTTTCAGCCAACTGATTCTGCTCCTCTGTGCCGTACTACACTACCTCTACAGAGCGTATTCTCCTTACCAACCGTCTATCTCCTATCATGTCAGTGGGCTAACCTAAGGGCCGCGACCTGCTGGCCTCCGGCAGCAAAATCCATCCCGCCTTGCGGGGTTCTTGGTGAAGACCGGGGAATTCATTAGACTCCGCATTTTAGGAAGGCCAGCGCTAACTCTGACTGATTGAAAACTCCTGATAACCGTAACACCTTTAATCTGTAGCACAACAATTTTAGTGGTTCTAGCCTCTTTAGTTAACATTCCTAGGGCAGACGTGTTCTCATTAATTATTTTATTGAAATTCCTAATCATATTATTTACATTGTTAGGTATACTGCATATAGGGTTAATGCTATTCCAAAAGCTACCTTTTCCCAATTTATTGGGCTAGGGATGGGAAATGTCTTATTGCAGATAAAACATAGCTTATTATTACAGGTACTCCTCACTTAACGACCGAGTTCCGTTCCAACGACTAGGTCGTTAAGCGAATTGGTCGCTAACTGAGTACAGTACTGTTATATGCACCTGCATGTATTGTAATCATTTTTATTGATTCTGAATGAAGAAATAGACTAAAGAAAACTGTATTTTGTTAGTTTGCTTTACATTAAATAACACTGCATAACAGAAAATAAACATGTGTACAGTAAAGCTCTACAAACAGCAGCAATTATAACAATGAGGACCCAGGGAGAACCTGGTCGTAACTCCGAGTGGTCATTAAATGGGTAGGTTGTTAAGTGAGGAGTACCTGTATTACAAATAGTATTGTTTATTTGTATAGCACCACCATATTATGTAGCACTTTACAGAGATGTATTAATTTACACTAGAGATGCTCGTTTCTTTGGGAACCGAGCACACCCAAACTTAGGGGATCCAGGTTCGCACTTTTTCGGAATCAAAAACGAGGCAAAACGTCATCGTTACGTCGTCGGATCTCTGGTCTCGCGAGTTTTGGAATCTATAAATACCTCCCTCCACGGCGATCTAACGCCATTTGAGACAGGGACACAGAAGGGGTAGCACAGAGTGTAGAGCAGTTGGGCAGGCAAATAGATAGAATTGAAATAGGAGGGTGGTAGCAGTGTTCAACAAAGTAATCAGTGACATTCAGGAGAGCTCCATTGCTCCATTGCTAATTCTCAATGCAGACAAATACAAATAATAGTGCTTACAGGGTTGATGTAATTCTGCAGTCCAATTCTACTGTGTTATAAAGGTAACACACAGAAAGGAGAGCTCCATTGCTAAGAGTCATTGCTGAAATACAAATAGGAGGGGTAGCAGGCTTGTCTTCTGAATTTGCAGGTAAATTCTACTGTGTTATATAGGTAACACACTAAGAGAAGTGCTCCATTGCTAAGAGTCATTGCAGAAATAGAAATTATGGGGCTGACTGTCTTGGTCTAAATCTGCAGTTACATTTTACTGTAGCATAGCTCACTCAGAAACAGGAAAGGTGGCAGGGTTCAGCGCTGAAACAGAAATTGTAATAATAGGGCTGCCAGTGTTTTAAAAGTCTCCAGCGACATTCTACTGTACCATAGCTCATACAGAAACAGGAGGGGTAACATTGTTGTTGTCACTTTCCAGTCTCGATCATGAAGATACTAATCCCTCTACCTCATGTGCTAAAGCCTATGTTCAAGTGCACAGTGGTTTAAGTCAGGGAAACAAAATTTTAAATCAAAAGCTTGTACCTTTTTAAAGAAAAAAAAACCTGTAAAAAAGGTGAAAGTTTACTGTAGTAAAACATAAAATTGCCAAGATGCCATTCTACTCAAAATATTACCAGCATCAGGTAGCTCCCTACTCCTAGCTAGATTTCAGCACCTGCAATCTACACTGTCATCATATTCACCCTCATCATTGTCTACATCTTACTCAAACTATACTAATTCATCCTCGCTGGAATCCACCATCACAGACAGAGCTGGATTAAGGCTTTGGGGGGCCCGGGGCACTTAAGACAGGGGGGCCCCTAAGATCTAAAATAAAAGCAGTGGTTCCCAAACCTTTGCAGTTTGCGGCCCCCTTAGAGTCTCCATAATTTTTTTCAAGTCACCCCTCCAAAATAATTGGTATAACTCTCTGGCGCTTGATCAGAGGGGATAGCGGGTAATGTCAAGGGTCAGTACAGGGGTACCAACCTACACTTATATTTACTTTATATTAATATATGCCTTTGGCACTTGGAATAATGGTCAGATATAGATTGATACAGAGAAATTTATTAACGGTAGTTATGGTGGGTGACACCCTCCAGTGTTAATAACACTGACAAAATCTCTATCTATCTATAACTATCTCTATCTAACTCTATCTATCTCTATCTCTATATGTGTGTGTAGCTATGTATATATGTGCATATATATGTGTCGACACACACATATATATATATATTCATGCAGGACCCTCTATTTTATTAATCATTACTAAAGTAATTATCGAAGCCTGCCACTTATATTAAAGCTTTAATTAGATTACATAAATATGTGTATATAAATAAATAAATATAAATTATATATAATGTACTACAATTTTATTCAAACTTTAATATACCTGGACGGCTTCAGTAATTACTTTACTAATGATTAATAAAATAGAATCTGCCACTCTGGCATTGGCTCTACCAGTCTAATATTAATGTTTAATGTATACTTATTAAAACACTACTGATAAAATAAATAAACATATCTATGTACATATTTAAGAAGACCCCACATAGCATGATTATTACTTGTTTCCTGTAACAATCTGCTTACAGCTTACTGCTTTGCCTGGCAGCTCCTGCCTCCTGGACTTTTGGACTTTATTATTTGTTCTTTTTGTGTGTTGCAGCAGTACCTTCATTCACCAGAGGTGCTGCTATTGTGCCCTACTTGTTTGAATCAGGGGTTAACCTGCCCTGTAATTATTCCTTGCACCTGGGTGTGTCCCTTCTTTAACCTGTCACTCCCAGCATACATGGCTGGTTATTGTTGTCCCATCCTGTGATGTCATATCCTTGTTGCAACCTGTGGATTCTTCCTCCTGCCTTGCTCCTCTGGTTCATGCCTGCTTGGAACCTGTTCATACTTCCTGCATTAGCTGCTTACCTGCTGGTTTCTGAACATTCATATCATTTCCTGCATCAGCTTGCACCTGGTATTTACTACTGCTCTCAATTACCTGCTATTTATACTTTTCTGCAAATAAACAGAGTGTTTTCACCATATTCGTGGCTCCTAGCTGTACTCCTGTTTGTGACCGTGACAGTATAACCAGCCCACAAAACAGCTTTGGAGTCAGGTGAAAGTTTTGTTTTATTCTGGGACCTTTTTCCTGCAATCAAGTTTTCATTTGTTTTTTGCAACATGTCTGTTTCACCAATCATGGAATTACCACTGCTACAAACTTTACAGATGGACATTATATTGCTACGTTCTCAGCTTGCTAGATTTTCCTCTTTACTTGTGGACCCACTCAGGAGACTGTCAGATTCTGCCTCTCTTAATTCAGAAGCTGCTGAGCTGTCTCAATCCACCTTCTCTGCTGATGAACCTGTGCAAACAGCACCTATTAAAAGTACTTCTACAAATTTGCTGTTTTCTATGAACTATGGGGTAACAAATTCCCAGTACACAGGTGGTCCACGCCCCCATCTGACCGAAGAGGGACGCGGCGCAGGATAACATACAAGTTGTGTCTCTACTGTGCCAGCAATGCACATTTCTTGCAGGACTGTCCTGTCCGTAGACCACGTCAGCTTACTGAACCATCTCCTGTTATTTCCTCTCCGCATTCCAAAATTATTTATGCTCCACCATTTCTGTTCTCTGGGAAGAGACCCAATCTGCCAGCTCCAGCCGCCTGTCCTGAGGCGCCAACCTCTGTCTCCTGTGCCGAGCTGCCAGCCTCTGTCTCCTGTGCCGAGCTGCCAGCCTCTGTCTCCTGTGCCGAGGTCACATCATCTGCCTCCAGCTCTGAGGTCACATCATCTGCCTCCAGCTCTGAGGTCACATCATCTGCCTCCAGCTCTGAGGTCACATCATCTGCCTCCAGCTCTGAGGTCACATCATCTGCCTCCAGCTCTGAGGTCACATCATCTGCCTCCAGCTCTGAGGTCACATCATCTGCCTCCAGCTTGGAGCCTGCTGCCACTGTGTCCGGTCCCGAGCCTGCTGCCACTGTGTCCGGTCCCGAGCCTGCTGCCACTGTGTCCGGTCCCGAGCCTGCTGCCACTGTGTCCGGTCCCGAGCCTGCTGCCACTGTGTCCGGTCCCGAGCCTGCTGCCACTGTGTCCGGTCCCGAGCCTGCTGCCACTGTGTCCGGTCCCGAGCCTGCTGCCACTGTGTCCGGTCCCGAGCCTCCTGCCACTGTGTCCGGTCCTGAGCCTCCTGCCACTGTGTCCAGCCAGTCCATGCGGTCCAGCCCGAGTTGCCAGTCCATGCGGTCCAGCCCGAGTTGCCAGTCCATGCGGTCCAGCCCGAGTTGCCAGTCCATGCGGTCCAGCCCGAGTTGCCAGTCCATGCGGTCCAGCCCGAGTTGCCTGTCCATGCGGTCCAGCCCAAGTTGCCTGTCCATGCGGTCCAGCCCGAGTTGCCTGTCCATGCGGTCCAGCCCGAGTTGCCAGTCCATGCGGTCCAGCCCGAGTTGCCAGTCCATGCGGTCCAGCCCGAGTTGCCAGTCCATGCGGTCCAGCCCGAGTTGCCAGTCCATGCGGTCCAGCCCAAATTCCCACTTGGTGCTGTCTGCTCCGAGGCTTCTCAAAGTGCTGTCTGCCCTCAGGCTTCACAAAGTGCTGTCTGCCCTCAGGCTTCACAAAGTGCTGTCTGCCCTCAGGCTTCCCAAAGTGCTGTCTGCCCTCAGGCTTCCCAAAGTGCTGTCTGCCCTCAGGCTTCTCAAAGTGCTGTCTGCCCTCAGGCTTCTCAAAGTGCTGTCCCCTCCGAGGCTTCTCACAGCGCTTTCCCTTCCGAGGCTTCTCACAGCGCTGTCCCCTCCAAGTCTGCCGCCCAGTCCGGGCCTGCTGCCAAGCCTGCCGCCCAGTCCGGGCCTGCTGCCAAGCCTGCCGCCCAGTCCTGGCTTGCTGCCAAGCCTGCCACCCATTCCGGGTCTAATGTCAAGCCTGCCGCCAAGTCTGCCGCCAAGTCTGCCGCCCAGTCCGGGCCTGCCGCCAAGTCTGCCGCCCAGTCCGGGCCTGCCGCCAAGTCTGCCGCCCAGTCCGGGCCTGCCGCCAAGTCTGCCGCCCAGTCCGGGTCTGCTGCCAAGTCTGCCGCCCAGTGCGGGCCTGGTGCCAAGTCTGAACTACCACCTACCTTCAATGGGGATATACAGCAATTTAATGCTCTGATTAAATTTTTTATATCCTATTTACCATCAGTACCTGACCTCCTAGATAACCAACGGAAGCAAGTATATTACCTTTTATCCAACTTTACAGGAAAAGCTTTGGAATGGGCCAGCCCCTTTATTGAGATCAGAGATCCCCTCCTTTCTGATTTACAGCTTTTTTGTGAGGCAGTGTTCGAAGAATTTGCTCCAACACTTGTCAGCCGTACGCCCTGCATGTCTTCTGTGCTAACTTTGTTGTCTCCAATTGCCCAACCCTTGAGGCTACCTGCATGTGCTATTCTGTTTGAACAATCCTGTGTCCCTAAAAACAAAGCAAAGAAAAAAAAAGGTAAAAAGAAGAGAGGTGAGACTTTGGGATTCCTGCATGCCTTGGACATGGTTCCCGTACCTTCAATGTCCATGGATGAGGATTTCTCCACTACATGCCCGATAGTGGATTATGACTCTGACACTTTCAAACACTTTTGGTAATGTGGGCGTCTGGAATCTGCCCTTAAGGGAGGGGGTACTGTAACGATCTGCTTACAGCTTACTGCTTTGCCTGGCAGCTCCTGCCTCCTGGACTTTTGGACTTTATTATTTGTTCTTTTTGTGTGTTGCAGCAGTACCTTCATTCACCAGAGGTGCTGCTATTGTGCCCTACTTGTTTGTATCAGGGGTTAACCTGCCCTGTAATTATTCCTTGCACCTGGGTGTGTCCCTTCTTAAACCTGTCACTCCCAGCATACATGGCTGGTTATTGTTGTCCCATCCTGTGATGTCATATCCTTGTTGCAATCTGTGGATTCTTCCTCCTGCCTTGCTCCTCTAGTTCATGCCTGCTTGGAACCTGTTCATACTTCCTGCTTCCCTGCATTAGCTGCTTACCTGCTGGTTTCTGAACATTCGTATCATTTCCTGCATCAGCTTGCGCCTGGTATTTACTACTGCTCTCAATTACCTGCTATTTATACTTTTCTGCAAATAAACAGAGTGTTTTCACCATATTCGTGGCTCCTAGCTGTACTCCTGTTTGTGACCGTGACATTTGCTTGATTGAATATGTAAAATGTAGCCTATATATATATATATATATATATATATATATATATATATATATATATATATATAATCAAGAAATAAACATGTTATGAAGGGTTTTCTCTATATATTTATTTATGTATAATTTTTGGTTCCACTCACCTACTCTATTCCGTCTTCATGTCGAGGAGGAGCTGCTGCAGCTGCACATGCGCAGCAGCTCCATTTTGGCCTTTTTAGATATTACAGCAGCCGCGGTGCTGCTAACACAGAGTGGGCGCATCGCGCATGTGTCAGTAGGGATCCCGCCGCTGTCAGATGTCACGGTTGCTGTCAGTTGCTGTCAGACAGTAACTGACAGCAGAGGAGGTAATGCAGGCGATGGAGGAGGGGGGGCGCGCGGAGAGTGGGGGCACTGGGAAAGTGGGGGGCACGGAGCGGTTGCTGTCAGTTGCTGTTAGACAGTAACTGACAGGGTGACAGCAGAAGAGGTAATATGGGCGACGGGGGGTTCCGCGGAGAGAGTGGGGCACAGAGCGGTTGCTGTCAGACAGCAACTGACAGAAGGTAAAGTCATGCAAGCGGAGGGGGCCCACGGAGAGAGGGGGGCCCGGGGCACATGCCCCCTGTGCCCCCTCCCTTAATCCGGCTATGATCACAGAAGTCTGTGTACTTTGATGTATTTGCCGATAATGGCCTTCCTCATGGAATTTGTAGTTCATTTTATGGTAGAGCTGTCACGATTTTTGGGCAATTCTTTTAGAGCAGAGCAAATGTCAAAATGTTGTGCTGACTCATTTGCATCACCACTGGGTGTCTTGGGAAAGCTACATTTTTCCTAGAAACAGTTGCCAGAGAAACTGGAGGAGGAGACGTCATTACAAGATGTTGATAGCTCTTTGATCCTTGCGAAGCGAATTAAGTACTTAATCTACAATTACAATATAGTTAGCGGATTTGTTTAGTTTAATTTCCTCCTTCAATTTCTCTAGCTGCTTCTCAAAAAGTATAATTAAGGCAATCACTTGACTCAAGCTACCCGTGTCTGCACTCTCTTCACAGGTGACTACTTTGCTGGACTAAAGTACATTCCCCCTCAAATTGTAGTCTTCTTGCAGCTGCTGCATTCTCCTACATGCTTTTGCACAATCCCAAAAATTACCCTACATTTTTCGGGACACAGACAGCATCTCCTGCATGTCATTGTAATTTTTTAAAAAGGTCTGTACCACCAAGTTGATTGTGTGAGCAAAACAGGAAATGTGATGGAATTCCCCCGCTGTAATGCTCTAACAATATTGGTGGCATATCAAAAATCACATAACCTCAGGAGAGTCGAAGTAGGATAAGCCATGTTGCAATGGCATCCCTTAGTTTTTAAAACAGGTTGTCAGCAGTATTATGTCTGATACCCATCTCTCACTCCCGCTGTCACGATTTGCATTCTGCAGCTGCTGTCTGCAGTGACTCTGTTGGATTTGTTAGGCATTCTACTTGTAGTACCACTGCCCACCAAAGGGGCCACTGTGCTACTTTGCTTATTTTCCTTGATCACGGGGAGTTGTATAACCTGCATGAGGCCTATATAAACCTGCCTGCTTCAAACAGTCTGGGCCAGATCATCAGGTCACTCCTGTGAGCATTTCCATGTGCTTTGTTCTTGTGAGCATTTCCATGTGCTCAGCTCCAGTCTGCATTTCCATGTGCTTTGTTCCAGTCTGCATTACCAAGTTGTTTGTTCCAGTCTGCATTACCAAGTTGTCTGTTCCAGTCTGCATTACCAAGTTGTCTGTTCCAGTCTGCATTACCAAGTTGTCAGTTCCAGTCTGCATTACCAAGTTGTCATCTCCAGTCTGCATTACCAAGTTCTGTGAGTTCAGGTCTCTCATCAGGACTTGACTTCCTTTGTGAGACTTACCCGTGGTGCAAGTGCACCGCTATTCCTAGATCTGCTATTGTTGCTCTCTCTACACCTGCTGTGCTGAATACCATCTAACAGATCTGTTCAGTCTTCTATATTGTTGATCCCATTGAACTGTTGCTCTGTCTTTCCATTTCGGTATATCTGTGCTACAATCCGTGGTGGATTGTTATTTGTGTTCTTAATAAAGCCACTTTAACCACTTACGCTCTCTCCGTGGTCATACCTGGGAAATCCTGACAGTATGATCTGGCCATAATACCAAGCCTGCTGCTACATGGCTTTCATCTCTTTTGAAAAGAATTTCCAAGGTAGTGGCCTACTCCGTATTCAACATTAAGACCATGGCTGCTATTTCCTCCGAAAATTCCCTGTTCCAGTTTCTTCAAGTGGACATTCTTTAACTTCGCACTCAAATAGCGCAAGTATCTTCCTTGCTGAACCAAGTGCTTAAGCAACTTCCAGTTCCCACCCCTAATACATCCTGCTGTAAGGAGTCTAACTGTGCTGCTAACATTTCATTACCAAATTTGTCTGCCTTTGACTCTTTGCAAGCAGTACCTTCCAATATTCCTGTAACAAATTCCAGGTTTTCAGGTGCTCCACGCCCTCACCTGATCGAAGAGGAGCGATGGCGCAGGAGGACCTACAAACTGTGTCTTTACTGTGCCAGTGATGTACATTTTTTACAGGATTGCCCGCTCTGTAGACTCCGACCATCTTTAACCTCTATCTCCAGCTCTGAGTTACAAGCTTCTGTCTCCATTCCAGACACGCTGTCTGCTTCCATGAGAACCCGGGTTCCCCAGTTCAACCCAGAGGGGGCGCTGCCCTTCAAGTCCGCTCCAGAGGGGGCGCTGCCCTTCAAGTCCGCTCCAGAGGGGGCGCTGCCCTTACAGTCCGCTCCAGAGGGGGCGCTGCCCTTACAGTCCGCTCCAGAGGGGGCGCTGCCCTTACAGTCCGCTCCAGAGGGGGCGCTGCCCTTACAGTCCGCTCCAGAGGGGGCGCTGCCCTTACAGTCCGCTCCAGAGGGGGCGCTGCCCTTACAGTCCGCTCCAGAGGGGGTCCTGTCCCTCCAGCCCGCTCCAGAGTTGCCTGTCCATGCGGTTCAGCCCGAGTTGCCTGTCCATGCGGTTCAGCCCGAGTTGCCTGTCCATGCGGTTCAGCCCGAGTTGCCTGTCCATGCGGTTCAGCCCGAGTTGCCTGTCCATGCGGTTCAGCCCGAGTTGCCTGTCCATGCGGTTCAGCCCGAGTTGCCTGTCCATGCGGTTTAGCCCGAGTTGCCACTCTATGCGGTTCAGCCCGAGTTGCCACTTGGTGCTGTCTGCCCCGAGGCTTCTCACAGTGCTGTCTACCCCGAGGCTTCTCACAGTGCTGTCTACCCCGAGGCTTCTCACAGTGCTGTCTACCCCGAGGCTTCTCACAGTGCTGTCTACCCCGAGGCTTCTCACAGTGCTGTCTACCCCGAGGCTTCTCACAGTGCTGTCTACCCCGAGGCTTCTCACAGTGCTGTCTACCCCGAGGCTTCTCACAGTGCTGTCTACCCCGAGGCTTCTCACAGTGCTGTCTACCCCGAGGCTTCTCACAGTGCTGTCTACCCCGAGGCTTCTCACAGTGCTGTCCACCCTGAGGCTTCTCACAGTGCTGTTCACCCTGAGGCTTCTAACAGTGCTGTCCCTGTCAAGTCTGCCGCCCAATCCGGGCTCCCTGCCAAGTCATCTGCCCAGTCCGGGTTGTCTTCTGCCAAAGGGGTCCTACCCGAGTCCCCAGGGATGTATGTTCAACCCGAGCTGGCCGAGTCTCATGCTAATTTGAATTCATTCTCTGTTCAAGTCTTCCAACCACCTACCTTCAATGGGGATATTCAGCAATTTCAGGCTCTTATTAAATTTTGTATGTCCTATTTTCCCTCTGTATCCAACCTCCATGATACTCAACGAAAGGCAGAGTTTTACATGTTAGCCAACTTTACAGGGGAAGCTCTGGAATGGGCAAAGCCCTTAATTGAAACCCAAGATCCCATTCTGTCTGATTTAAAGCTTTTTACTGAGGCCGTGATCGAAGAATTTACACCAGCACTTGCCAATCTCACTCCCAGTGCTTCATCTATGCCTCATGTTCTATCTCCAGCTACTCCAACTTTGAGATTATCGTTTTCTTCACTCCATTTCCAGGAACCCTCTAAAAACCATAAAAAGAAAGTGAAGAAGAAGAAGAAGAAAAAAGAGTCTCCTGGATCTCAACTCCCCTGTGGTGTGGTTTCTATACCCTTCCCGTCCTTGCATGAAGCCTTCTCAACTACATGCCCAATTCTGGACTATGACTCTGACTTTTCCGATCCATTTCTAGTATTTGTGCGTCTGGAATCCGCCCTGTAAGGAGGGGGGACTGTCACGATTTGCATTCTGCAGCTGCTGTCTGCAGTGACTCTGTTGGATTTGTTAGGCATTCTACTTGTAGTACCACTGCCCACCAAAGGGGCCACTGTGCTGCTTTGGTTATTTTCCTTGATCACTGGGAGTTGTATAACCTGCATGAGGGCTATATAAACCTGCCTGCTTCAAACAGTCTGGGCCAGATCATCAGGTCACTCCTGTGAGCATTTCCATGTGCTTTGTTCCTGTGAGCATTTCCATGTGCTCAGCTCCAGTCTGCATTTCCATGTGCTTTGTTCCAGTCTGCATTACCAAGTTGTCAGCTCCAGTCTGCATTACCAAGTTGTCAGCTCCAGTCTGCATTACCAAGTTGTCAGCTCCAGTCTGCATTACCAAGTTGCCAGCTCCAGTCTGCATTACCAAGTTGCCAGCTTCAGTCTGCATTACCAAGTTGCCAGCTTCAGTCTGCATTACCAAGTTGCCAGCTTCAGTCTGCATTACCAAGTTGCCAGCTTCAGTCTGCATTACCAAGTTGTCATCTGCAGTCTGCATTACCAAGTTGTCATCTCCAGTCTGCATTGCCAAGTTGTCATCTCCAGTCTGCATTACCAATTCTGTGAGTTCAGGTCTCTCATCAGGACTGGACTTCCTTTGTGAGACTTACCCGTGGTTGCAGTGCACCGCTATTCCTAGATCTTCTATTGTTGCTCTCTCTACGCCTGCTGGACTGAATACCATCTCACAGATCTGTTAAGTCTTCTATATTGTTGATCCCATTGAACTGTTGCTCTGTCTTTCCATTTCGGTATATCTGTGCTACAATCCGTGGTGGATTGTTATTTGTGTTCTTAATAAAGCCACTTTAACCACTTATGCTCTCTCCGTGGTCATACCTGGGAAATCCTGACACCCGCCTTCAAGACTTCTCCCGTGCTGCTCCCCACTTATGGAATTTCCTACCACGCTCAATCCGACTTTCAAAGAGTCAGCAATGACTCTTAGCAATGGAGCTTCAAATCTTTAGATGCTCTTTGCAAACCCATCTCTTTTTTAGCAGCAGCGGGACTAACGCTCAATAATTCTTCAGAGGTATCATGGTTAGTGGAGGAGTCATCTAGCCTTAGCAACTTGGATGCAGGACTAACTTCCATCACTTGTGAGGATATTGATGATGAAGGTGTTGGGGGTGTAGATTGCAGGTGCTGGGATCTAGATGAGAGAAGGGTGGTAACCGATGGTGGACTGCTTGCTGGGTTTTTTTTTTAACATAAGTTTCTGATTTTCCCAACAGCTTTCCATGAACTCAATTCAAATGCCGTAATATGGATGAGGATCCTAAATGGTTATGGTCCCTACCTCTTGTGGCTTTACAAACGCTACAAATGGCTAGACAACTGTTGTCAGGATTTGTGTAAAAATAATTGCACACATAAGAGGTGGATTTTTGGTCTTATGCCCAGACATGACAATGGCCTTTTTCTTATCACTGGCAAGAACTGCTGCAATCTTTGTTTGAAAGTGTATGAAAATAATATTGTGACCCGTGAGGTGGTCAAAATTGATTGCAAATTATTTGAAATTAGCGTTATTATTGACCCGGAAGCACACGGAAAACAACTGTGGTGGGTGACAGAATAATTTTTTCCCTGGTGAAGAAAAGCCCCTTCACAACAGTTGGCCAAATCAATAACACCCTCCAGGAGGTAGGTGTATATGTGTCAAAGTCAACAATCAAGAGAAGACTTTACAATAGTTCACCACAAGATGTAAACCATTTGTAAGCCACAAAAACAGGAAGACCAGATTAGAGTTTGGCAAACAACATCTAAAAAAGCCATTACAATTCTGGAACAACATCCTATGGACAGATGAGACAAAGATCAACTTGTACCAGAGTGATGGTAAGAGAAGAGTATGGAGAAGGAAAGGAACTGCTCATGATCCAAAATATACCACCTCCTCAGTGAAACATGGTGGTGGTATTGTCATGGCGTGGGCATGTATAGCTGACAATGGAACTGGTTCCCTTGTATTTATTGATAATGTGACTGCTGACAAAAGCAGCAGGATAAATTCTGAAGTCTTTCTGGCAATATTATCCGCTCGTATTCAGTCAAATGCTTCAGTGCTCATTGGACGGCGCCTCACATCGCAGATGGACAATGACCCAAAACATACTGCAAAAGCAACCAAAGAGTTTTTTAAGGCTAACAAGTGGAATGTTAGGCAATGGCCAAGTCAATCACCTGACCTGAATCCGATTGAGCATGCATTTCACTTGATGAAGACAAAACTGAAGGGAAAATGCCCCAAGAACAAGCAGGAACAGAAGACATTTGCAGTAGAGGCCTGGCAGAGCATCACCAGGGATGAAACCCAGCGTCTGGTGATGTCTATGCCTTCCAGACTTCAGGCTGTAATTGACTGCAAAGGATTTGCAACAAAGTATTAAAAAGTGAAAGTTTGATGTAGGATTGTTTAGTTTGTCCCATTACTTTTGGTCCTTTAAAAAGTGGGAGGCACGTATAGAAACCGTTGTAATTCCTACACTGTTCACCTGATTTGGATGTAAATTCCCTCAAATTAAAGCTGAAAGTCTGCAGTTAAAGCACATCTTGTTTGTTTTATTTCAAATCCATTGTGGTGGTGTATAGAGCCCAAAATATGAGAATTGTGTCGATGTCCCAATATTTATGAACTTGACTGTACATAGCATCTCCTGGATTAATACTACAAGAGCTGCTTCTTTATAGTTTTCTAACATACATAAAATTATGGCACTGGAAGTACCCTACACGCAATGGTCTTAAGAGGGCAGGGTGCATACATCATTGCTTAAAGAGTAATATTTAGCTTTGAGGGATCTAAATAGCTCCACCATATCAAAGGTGAGATGGCAAATTATTATTTTGGAATTGAACTGTGATGTTAGACTGTTTCCCATATTCATAGACCCTGAACTCTTGAGATAAACATTGAAACATAACATTTGACAGAACTTATAGAGTTATTTTTTGGGTGGTTCTTCCACAATGCCATTGTCCTTTCTAAATTTATGTGCATAAGGCATGGCTCTCATGGGAAATTCTCCCTCAAAGTGTACGAAGACATAAGCACAGATCCATCAGTCGATCAAATTGGTTGAACTTGAGTATTATCTAGCCTTTATCATCATGGAATTTCAGAGATGGCCGCTAACCGGTATTAGCGCAACTGAACAGGGAGGCGCAGAGTCTAACATACCCCCGCTATTCACCAGGGACCCCCGCAAGGGAGTTTGGGCTTAGCTGCAGAGGATACGCAGGTCGCGGTTCTCCAAGACAGTGACCGGTGTAGCAACAGTAGTAGACAGGTGTAGTCAGGCAGTCCAGGTCAAAGCCAAAAGAATGGTACGGTACACAGGGCGGTTCCAGAGAGAAGTCAAGTCAAGCCAAATAGTCAAAACAGCCAGGCAGTGAGGTACCAAAACAAAACACAGGAGCATAGTAACAGGAAGCCACGTCAGAACCAAAGAACACTGAATCAGAAGTTGAGAAAGTGCTGGAGCAGGAGGGAACCAATACTCTAGCACACAACATGTGTCAGAGGGTGTTCTAGAGACCATAAGGTGCATCCTGACTGGGTGCTGGATATTTTTCGGTCAGACATACTGAACGTGGACAGGTGAGCGGAGATAGCGTCCCGTTGCCTAGCAGCAACGGCTGACGAGAAGGTCTAGGAGTCCGTCTCCTGCACCAAGTGTCAGTGCAGAGATGATGTCTGACACTATGTAAAAGACACGGAAAACAAGAATTATACATCTCACCTTCTCACCTCATCGTCAGACTGGTAGGGCTACAGCAACTTAGATGGAGGCAAAAAAATGGGTGTTATTGCCTTCCCAATGTGAAATCACTCTGTGGGAAAATACAGGCAATCTTACGTCATGAACCACTGCATTTTGAGAGGTAGAAGAAATCAGAGCAGCTGGAAGAAACCCACTCAAACACAGGGAAAACATACAAATTCTACACAGATAGCATCTTACTCAGAATCAAACCCATGGCTCCGTTGCTGTGAGGCAGCATTGATAACCTCTAGGTCACAGTACCGACCTTGATACTTAATGGCTAAATGTTTGATCAGTAGTCAGGCCCGTCGCTCCCATTAGGCAAGGTTAGGCAGTTGCCTAGGGCGCCAGGCTCTGGTGGGCGCCACAGAAGTATTGTACTTTAATACTGTTGTACTTTAATACTGTGCGGCGACCGCTGAGCATACCTTCCGCGGCCATCGCACAGCTTCAGATAGATCCACAGGGAGGGGGGAGGGGCCATGGATCGCAACCGCCGCCATCCCGTCTAACAGCTGATGGGGCGGACCGTCCCTCCAACTCCTCTCCTCCTCCCCTCACTGACTGTCTGGCGTGACATCATCATCACGGCCTGACAGTGTCAGTGAGGGACGGGACCCTGCAGTGAGGAGCATCTTTAATGGAGTCGCCTTTAAGGTGAGGAAAGAGAGGGGAGGGGAAAATTTAGATTCAGGGGGCGGGGCAGTGTGCTGGGGGAGGGGATTTTGAAATTGTGCCTAGGGTGCTGAGGACCCTAGCACCGGCCCTGTCAGTAGTATTTGGTATTATATGATCCATTTTGGTTCAAGTAAGGATTCCATCTAGTGCATTTTTTTTTATTTATTTTTTTTATAACTTTTTATTAGAAACATCTTTTACCATAGAAAATGCATT
The DNA here is from genome assembly GCF_038048845.1 of Mixophyes fleayi. Taxonomy (NCBI): domain Eukaryota; kingdom Metazoa; phylum Chordata; class Amphibia; order Anura; family Limnodynastidae; genus Mixophyes; species Mixophyes fleayi. Next base: position 62,157,780 of record NC_134410.1, on the reverse strand, counting down.
ACAGAATCTCGAGAGGTTAAACAGAAATAGATAACAAGTATTTACATACAACAGGTTCTCTCGCACTTGGGACATAAATGTATATTTATCTATCTAATACTGCAAAGATGTTATTTTAACTTTTCAAGTTTGAAGGGTATAAAGGGGGGGGGGATATACAGGGACCAAAGGGAGGGACGGGGGGGGGGGGTAAATGATTCACGCATCCAGTAAGAGAACAAGTATGCTTGCTTAAGAATATCTTTCCATGTCTAGATTCCACTAGAACTGGAGTGGAGATTGATTGTGACATATGGCCCACAGGGTCCAGACTTTGTAGAAGGAGACAGAGGCATCTAGTGCATATTTTAATTAATCCAGTCTCCTGGTCCTATAAAGTGGTTCTTTTCCCTCTTCTATATACTTGCCATTCAATACATATTCAGTTCTTGGGGGTCCATTTATTACAAAATGCCCTACCTCTTGAATTTGCCTTCTCAGGGCTCATTGGCGAAACTCTGGAGAACTACCCCTTATCTTAACTAATTAAAGCCTCCTTCACCATCAGCCTACCACTGCTGGCGAATGGAGGATCTGGCCGCAGTGCCTACTGCGCATGCGCGGCTAAGGACATATCAAGATGGCGTTCTTTTTTAAATGCGCATGCAGCGGCTTTGCATTTTCAGAGCAGAGCAGGACCCAGGATCTGACAACGCTGGGCCACTATCCAAACTTTGCTATGGGAACGGGCGATGCACTGTTCCGCCCATGGACCCTGCCAGAAAGATTTGCATCGTCTACCTTTATTCAAACTACAAGCTCTATCACTAATAGGTTAAAAATGTTTAATTTTTATTATACTATCATAAATGTCTGGAGAGCAAGCTATGGACACCAAATCAGTAAGACTGAAATAAATTGATTAGATTATTAATTAAGCAAGTAAACCTTTTATCCCTCCTCTTGTAGACAGCTTAATGAGAATCTTTATTCTGGAAGGCATTCTAGTTTATCCTGATGGCGAAGTGTGCATCAGCTGGGTAGCTTGTAATAAGCCGTCTCCCTAATCTACAATGAGCTATAATGAAAAGCTAAGCCCTGGTTCTCAATATGTGCTGATTAAATGTCACACAAATTAAAAATAAAACCTGTACGTCACTGGCAAACCTGAGAAACAGAGTAAATATTGGTATATTAGGAAGCCAGCTTCAATGGACTTTAAACATACTGGTCATCTGAGTACTACACAGGGACATATATCATTAATAGATTTTATGGCAAATTACATTTCAGCTACTATCTGTGATGTCATAAAACATACCTGCCCAACATCAATGGGTCCCTGAGAGTTCGGTGACATCAAGAAAGCAGTCTATTACTATTCTCATGCTGGATAAATTAAGATATAGATGTGTATTTAAAATACAATTTATGTGCCCAATATCAATATGCGCCCTACTAGATATAACAGCTTAGATACATTTTCCCATGATTGCAATGTCTTTGGATGTTGTTGTGACAGTTGCGGAAAAGTGATTGTATAGAATCACATTATTTTTTGATGAAGAGTAGAAAAGCAAATAATGTTAGATGAGAGGTCTCATCGAAGCTGGAGCCTGGCTTAAATTAATATCTCTGTTGCAGATTTGTGGCTTTATATTTTAGTCAGTGCAGTACATATTTGGTTGAAATTTGAATATCCAAACCTTGTGCAAAAATTGTTTGAATCATGAAAGTGTAGAAAAATAAACATAATCCATTCCCATCATTAAAAGTTTACTTTTAATGATGGGAATGGATTAACATTAACATTTTGCCCAAAATTACATTTCAACAAGATAACCATAGTGACTGAATTCCATGTAAGATAAGTTGTTTTCCAGTTAGAATACATCAAGACTAGTAGTATGCATTAATATTGTTGATACATACCGCTCCATTGACTTTTGGGCCCGCCAATTGAAATGCCATTTAGAAGGTTATTCTAAGAGCATTGGTCCCTCTACACTGCTGTTTCCTCACTAAGTTCTAGGTCATATTCTGGTGCCTCTCCAAATGGTAAAAGAGGGAAGTGGTCCTCATTCCCTCTGACTTACTACATAGTCTCACTTGGATGTCACATAACATAAGTAACCACCATATTGCTCTGCTGATGGACCCTGTCCATGATCCATTCAAGGAGCATAACTGGTGACGGTACCAGCGACTTCTGCTATTGGTCCTGCTGCTGAGCTACTACTTGCCCAAGGCTCTCCACTAGTGGTAGTAGCAGATCTACAATGCAGACTCAGTCACATACCCGCAGAGATTCCTGATAGCAAAATTGGAACATTTCATTCACTGACCTGTCAAATTCACACCCTGAGTAGCCTGAACCGCACCCAAATCATATGAAGCCATGGCAGGTCACATCCATTTTGGTAATCCAAAATCAAGGCTTTCATGTGGAAATTATAATGATAGAAATTAATCTGGTAGGTGCACATTCCATTCTCTAGAACATACATGATCTTCAGCTTCTCCATTACAGATTCTTCTTCTAGTTCAGAGGACTTGAGGACTATTTTTCTCCTAAGATACTGCTTAATTTAGCCCCATTTACATCTTATATTAATCATGAGAGTGAGTGGACATCGGAATGGTCTTTACGTGTCACTTTTATGTGCTGGAAAAGTTTCATTACATTGAACAAAGTGCACCTAAAATTGCACTTTTCTGCAGACGTGCAACTGGAGGGTACAAAATGCATCTCACATTACAAAATCTCTACCATCAACACCTCAGAAATGGTAAAAAATATTCTAATTATTTTATGGGAAAAAAAGGTCTGCCATGGCAAAAAGCAAATATCTCCCTCTAAATGCACCCACTCTACCTCTTTACCTCACTAATTTTATCCTGCAGAATAAAATTTCATAAAATAAATAGTATGCGTGCTCATGCGCATAATCTGCATTCTGCTATTAACACTACCAATATGTCCAAACTCCTCCCATTTAATGGTGCAAATTCCCCGGGTGCTGCATTCTTGACCCGCAAATCCATACTCTTACAAGTAAATACTCTTACTCCATATTCTTTGAATTTGTGCAAAAATAGGCATTTGTAATCATAATAGAGCATTTATGCTGCAGGTTTGCACTGTTTGCAATTTTGTAAATGACGTTAATGAGAAGAGTTAGGAAGATTTTTAAGCTACACTACGTAGGGCTCATTTGGAATTGGATGGATTTGCTCTCTAAACATACGTAGGAAAAGATGCACGCAAAACAAAGCACACTTATACACTTATGTTCACTTGGACACATCTAAAGATGCTTCCAGCCAGGGTTGGATTGGCCCATCAGGGATCAGGCTATCCCCCGGTAGGCCCTGACCCAGATCGCTCCCCTCTTTGTTGGTGGGGGAAGCGGGAAACTTAAAAAAACAAAAAACAAAACAAAAGAATGCTCACATGACCGTGGCACTCACCGACTCCTCTAAGCTCCGTTCGCATTGAATGTCGGGCGTGACGTCATCATTCAGTGAGGAGCGCTGCAAAGAGGAGTTGGGAAAAAGACAGATGACAAGAAGAGAAGAAAGAAGCCGATAGAAAAGGTAAGTAAAGGAACGGAAGCAAGGGGGAGCATGGCAGAGTGAAAGGGGAGCACAGCAGAGAGTGAAAAGGGGAAGCATGGCAGAGTGTGAAAAGAGGGAGCACAGACAGCATGGCAGAGTGTGAAAAGGAGAGCCAAAGCAGCATGGCAGAGTGTGAAAGGGGGGCCAAAGCAGCATGGCACAGGGTGAAGGGGGGCCAAAGTAGCATGGCACAGGGTGAAGGGGGGCCAAAGCAGCATGGCACAGGGTGATGAAGGGGGGCCAGGTAAAGGGGGAGCAAATGTAGCATGGCACAGGGTGATGAAGGGGGGCCAGGAGAATGGGGGAGCAAAAGCAGCATGGAAGGCGCAGTATGATCATAAGGGGGCACAGTATGGTGATGAAGGGGCACAGTAATGTGTGTGTGATGGCACAGTGGGCTTGTGGCAATGTAATGTGTGTGGTAGGTGGTGGCTAACTAATGGGTGCTATTTTGTTTGTAGGGTGATGGTGGGGCAATTTAATTTTATAGTGGGGATTATTAATTTAAGATGGGGTAGTTTGGGGGCTATTAATTGAATATGGGGCTGAGCTTGAGGATCATGAGGTCTATTTATTAAATGTGAATATGAACTTTTTAATGGCAGTGACGGTTGCGGGAAATAAGTATATTTATTATACGTAAATGCTATTAATCTGTTGCTGGGGCTGTTTATAGGGAGGGATATAGGTTTATTTATTAAATGGGAATACTATTGCTTTAATGTTGGGGCTGGAGGAAGGCCTAAGTATTAATCGTTGGTCCTATTGATTTAACGCTGGGGCAACTAAAGAAATCAGCAGCCACAGGTAGTGAAAATGGCAAGAACAGGTAGGACAGTTTGTCAAATGTTCTGAGTCTAGTGTGTTATGAGCGTCTAGTTGCTGTCCAATAACGATTGGCCACTTCCAGTGATGTGGTTCCAAAGCACAATTCAATTTATTAGCGAAAAGTAGCAGAGTAACAAGTGAGAATTAAAATAAGTACAGCCGTTACTTTTTGCAGGCACTCTGGATCAAGTGTACAGTCATTCAGGTCTGAAGGCTGTGGTCAAGTAGACTGACTACTGATTCCAGAGCTCCTGCTTATATACAGTCAGTGAATACAGTGAAACAATACAGATGATGTGGCTTGCTTCCATAGGTCCAGGCTTCAGGAGGGTCCAGTGTAATGCAGGTCATTGGCCAGTTCAAACGATGCCATCTAGGGGTCGGCTTGGCTTCTCCAGAGGATACATACTCAGTTTTCCCGCCAAGACCCAGTTTAAACTAGCCTATTTACATTACACAGACAATATCATTCTAATCATTTATTCCCTACAATTTAAATATACCATACGCAAGGTGCAATTTGTTTGGCGATTGAACCGGACATCTGCGAATAAATTGGGGATTAGAATGATACCAGACATGATATGTTTCCTGTGACCTGAACCTTGGATATCACTAGCATGTATATAACTTATAATATCAACCATAAACATTGCTACATTTCGACATAAATAAATATGTGTTGCAACTACATTTAATATGAGCTAATTACAAGTGCATGAGTGCGTGTAAATGTGTGTAAAAGTTAAATACGCTCCTCCACGCGTGCTATATGCATAATTTCGGACAAAGACAATCAAGTTGTTAGATATTAATTGAAATGACTATATCCAATTATCTGACTTCGACAGCTCCACCCTTTGATAGTGAAAGAAACTATTACCTAATAATGTTCTCGATGTCAGGATTGTAATGCAGATCTTCACTGACCATGATTTCTGTATTCCTCACTACCATTACAGTCTCATTTTCAGTGTTTACCCAGTAGACCGCTTTCCACACTTCCACACAGTAGGAACACATCTGACACATAAGCCAATTACTAGGATGACACCAAGTATAAGGATAAGAAGCTTACCTATGATAGCAACCATTTCCTGTACCCATTCTCCTAGACCAGAGAACCATTTTACAGGATTCAACCTTGAGAACCATCCAGCCACCTTTTGTCCAATCTCATATAATGAAGAATTATGGTTCCTCCAAAATTCCCATTTCAGTTGCAGAATTTCATCCATTTTCCGGTCTATGACTTCCTTGGGGTCATCAGTATTATTGATGATGTACGTGCAACATTTGACACCAAACTGGGTGGCCAATGTCACACAATATCCACCAGTAATAGATGTAAGATAATTCAACAACAGTCTATGTTGCACCAACTACTTTTTGTAAGCCAGTAGCTCTCTACCCATATACCTGAAATTGTCATCATACATATACCTGAAATTTAAAGTTCCCCGAGCGATCCTGGTTGGATCTAAAGCAAACATAACCTGGAAACCAGTGGTTTCACTAATCAATTTTGTAGCTATGGGTTCTTCACCAGGAATCATGTTTCGTTTGCCATGATGTTCATACTGATGTTCATACTGTGTGTGTATGTATGGTGGTGATGTAGTCCTATGGATATCCATCATTTCATCATGTGTAATGGTCATGACTTCGGGAACCAGTTTACCAGTTTACCTAAAAAGCACAAACCCTTGGAACTCGGAGTCAACCAGGAATAAGCCTTTCTCCCACTAACATAGTACACATCATCTGGTAGGACATAAGGTACAGTACGATCATTGATGATATCACACAAAGTTTTGACAAAACTATCCATGCCTAATGTCTCCATTTGTTCGAGGCAAGTGTCAGCATGGATAATATTTTTAAAATACCTATAGGGACTTTTCCAATGGATACTTTCTTATGTCTGTTGACACGTCCTATTCTATGATGCCCATCAACATTCCTGCCTATTGGTGACCTTGAGAGTCTCCCCTCAATACTAGTGTGGTGAGCCACTGTCTGATCAGGTAGGTCAGCTTCCCAATTCTCCAGTATTTTTACCTGTGAGATATCCAGACACAGCAAAGACCGATCTAATGAGTATTGGCGAAGCTTCAGACTAGGGGACCTAGTGATATTGTATCTCCCATCTATGGACCTCCCTCTCCGTAATTCGAGGACCTCAGACATATTTAGTGGAAATGGCACTAGTCCTATGTTATGTTGTCCCTGAGGCACATGAGAGCACACCCAGCACTCGTTTTGGTTTAAGACCTTACCCACCAAGGAGTGATAATCCTCCAGCGGATGCCCGCCTATGTCCAGATTACTGTTGGACTGGCATTGCTGGATGCACTTCTCTTCAACTAGGGAATCACAGTACTTACAAATACAATATTCATCAGACAATAGCCCCTCACACCATCTCAGAGTTCCAGAGCTAGCAGACCTTTTCATAACCCCAGGATCCAGCTTGATAATGGGCTGTCCTGTTGGTTCTATCAACTTTTCCTCCAACTCCATTTCATCATTATTACTACCAGATCCTGTCTCTCTGTCATCCGTCCTCCTTCACAAAAATAGGGTGTCCTACAAAAAATGAAAACAAGAAAAATCCTGGAACAAAAGAAAAACAAAAATCGCCACTCCATTGCTGGGATGATAGTCTGGGCAACGTCCTTGGCTCAGGTGTCTTAACTGCAGGCTTTAGGTCTCCTGGAACAGGTGGTTTATGAGTGACAGATCAGTGTCGTCTGTCTCAGCTTTATCCAATACTTTCTCCAGGCTACTGACTTTCCTGCAGTGAGTGGAATGGACCCAAGTGTCTCTTTCTGCAACCTTCAGAGATGTGGTACTGGTCATCAACACTTGGTACGGGCCTTCCCAATGGTCTGTTAAACAACCTGAGCGTAAGAAATTGTGGATCATAACATATTCCCCAGGTTCAACATCATGACAGTTTGTTTCTGGTATACCAGGTGACAGAATTTTCATCTTTTGTTGTTGTTGTTTTACTGTCTGCTCATTTTTATGATATATTGCACAGTCACTTCATTATTGCACTTCAAGTCGTCTTGTGGACCTATGATCAAATGAGGTTGTCTGCAAAAAAGTATCTCAAAGGGGGACAGATTAAGACAAGGTCTGGGAGTGGTTTGGATGCTATGGAGGACTAGTGGCAAAGCTTCTGGCCATGCCAACCTAGTTTCAGCCATTATCTTACTTCGCTTGTTCTTTATGGTACCATTTAGCCTTTCCACCTTACCACTGGCTTGTGGTCGGTAAGGAGTATGAAGTCTGCTATTGATCTCCATAAGCTTACACATGTTCTGGAAGATATGACCAGTAAATTGGGTACCCCTATCAGTTTATATGATTCTACGGATACCATACCTACATACAAATTCCTGAACAATTTTCTTTGCAGTGAAGACAACAGTATTAGTGGCTGCTGGATATGCCTCTACCCAAGTGGGAAAAACATCAGTACACACTAACACATATTTGAAATTCCTGCAAAGTGGTAATTGGATATATAGTCAGTTTGTATTACCTGTAAAGATCCGTCTGTAGGAGGGATATGGGATGGCTCAGTTGGTATTGTTTTACCGACATTTTTCCTCAAACAAGTAGGACAGGACATTGCCTTCTTACCGGCCTGAGAGGAAAAGCCAGGTGCACACCAGTATACTCTCACTAGTTTGCACATACCTTCTTTACCCAGATGAGTCAGACCATGTGCTGCCTAAGCCAGGCCTGGGTAATATGCTCTGGGAGACATGGGCCTACCTTGTCCATCTCTCCAGAATCCCGAGGACTCTTGACCACATCCCTTCGCCTTCCAGACCGCCTTTTCCTGTAGGGAACACAAATCTTGCATTTCAAACAATTTCTGAGTGGCTAATGTCTGCAATACCATTATTGTATCTGTCGATACAGTTACAGGTTGCCCTGCTGCCCATTTAGCAGCTTCGTCCGCCTTGTTATTGCCCAATGACACCGGGGGTAAATGTATCAAGGTCCGATTTTGCCAGAGTGTTAAAATCGCGGCAAATCGCAGGTGTTAACCCACGATTTTAGTTCCAAACTCATCAAATGTATCAAGCTGCAATTTTTACCCTGAACTTCAAAATCGCTGGTCATCTCTGGCGATTTGCAGCTATATCAAACACTCCTGTGTTTGGCAAACTCTCCTGTGTTGTAGCAACATGTTGTAAACACATCACTGTTACACTGCCCTGTCATACAGCTGCCAGAGCTCCGGCAGCTGTAAAAACTGTAAAGAATAGATTAAAGTCCCCCCCAAAAAAGCGTGGAGTCCCCCCTCTATTCATGCTTAAACCTAGTGCTGCCTGACTACTGCTGGTTCCGTGAAAATCGGGGAAAAATTTTGTGGGGTGGGAGGGTCCCCCTGATTTTCACTTAACCAGCACTAGGCAAACCAGCCAGGGTTGGAGGCACTATAGCAGGGGGGACACGCAGCAGGGGTCCCCCTGCCATAATGACTAACCAACCCCATGCTGTTCAGCGCTGGGCCGGATTCCCTAGGGAGTGGGGTCCGCCGACAAAAACGAGCGGGCATCCCCTAAAGACACCCATCCCAGTGCTGATAGAATGCTCTTCCTACACACCTGGGCGGTGGGTGTTGTGTAATAATAACGGCGATAAATGGTTAAAAAAAAAAGGGCGCCATTTTGTTTTGTGGAACTACAAGTCCCAGCCAGTCAGGTTGCCCTAAATAGTGTGGGCATGCTTCTGCTTGTATAACTACAAGCACCAGCATACCCATGGCAGCCAGGGCATGTTGGCACTTGGAAAACCACAAGTGCCAACATGCCCTGACACCCAGGGCTGGCTGGGACCTGTGGTTCCACAAAACAAAATGTTAAATAAACCACCACTCCCTTGTTAAAACCACTAGGATTTATTAAAAATAATAAACCCAAAATAAATACAGTAAACACTGTCATTGATACCACATATTTTTATTAAAAATAAAAAATTCCCTGATACTCACCAATGAAGTTTTCTCCTTTTGTCAGCAGCTTTCAATCCAAAAATGACTGTAAACCAAGTCCAAAATAAATTTGTATCCAAAGTCCTGGCTTGCCCCTGTCCCAAAGTAATTTATACTTCCAAATGTCCAGGCTTGACAAAGTCCAAAAACAATTTGTATATTCAAAAGTCCGGCTTGCCCCAGTCCCAAAGTTATTTATACTTCCAAATGTCCTGGCTTGTAATCTGTTCAATTCTTCGCCCGGGGGGCGGGGGGGGCATTGTTGTTTGAAGTCTTCAGTTCTTCACCCAGGGGGGCCATATTTGTACATCCCACCATTCTTCTTGCTTGATTGCAGAAAAATAAAAAAGGGAGGAGCCCTTTGTGCATCTCGAGACACATATGGAAGGTATGTAGCTGGATTTAAAGTAATACACCGTTTGATGGTGATGTTTGCGGGTTCCATCAGAGCTAGTTCCCATTTTGTGAACCTAGCAGAAGAGACAAGTCTGGTTTGAGCTGAATTCAACAGAGCTGATACACTTCTTAGACATGTTGGGAGTGATCTTGCCACAGTGTCCAATTGTGCACTGTAGTATGCTACTGGTCTGTTAGCGACACCATGTTTCTGAGTGAGGACACCTGTTACACAACCATCAGCTTCTGTACAGTATAACTCAAAGGGCTTTTTATAATCAGGTATTCCCAATACAGGTGCTCTAGTCAGAATATCTTTAAGATTAAAGAATGCTTGCTCTGACTCTTCTGTGTGTATGACACGCTCAGGTTTCGAGGAAGAGACTAACTGCTGCAATGGTAACGCCAGAATAGAAAAACCCGGGATCCAGGATCTACAGTATCCACACATCCCCAAGAAAGTATGGATTTACTTTTGGTTCTGTGGCAGAGTCATGTGTTGTTTTGCCTCAATTCTGTCCGTTGTCAAGTATCTTAGCCCCTGGGTGAGACAGTGTCCCAAGTATTTAACCCTAGTCTGACATGGCTGTAACTTGTCCTTTACAACCTTGTGCCCTGTTTGTGAGAGATGAAGCAACAACAATTTAGTATCATGTAAACATGACATAAACGAATCAGAGCACAACAACAAATCGTCCTCATATTGAATTAGAACGGACCCATTGCTTGGTTGGAAAGGTTGTAAACAGTCATGTAAGGCTTGGGAGAAAAAGGTATTGGCAGTCAGGGTGAAGAGAGACTGAGAAGAAGGCAGAACCCAATGACAGTAAAGTGACTAGCAGACGGCGGAATCTGCATGAGGATGACGGCTGGATTGGGCACTACGGGAAATTGGCTCTCAACAACTTTATTAAGTCCCCTTAGGTCCTGGACTAATATATAGCCCCTCCCCCCACTCTTCTTCACAGGGAAAATGGGACTATTGGGTGTGCTGAATGCACAAATTAAATTCCCTTGTTGCAACAGCCTCCCAATAACAGGATACACCCCAAATTCCACCTCCAATTTCAATGGATAATGTGGGATTTTTAGAGCTATCCTACCACTTTTTAGATTTACCATCACAGGAGCTACATTTGCCATCAATCCAGTGTCATGTCCATCTTTGGTCCATAGGGAACCCAGTATTTGCAACAACATTCCCTTTACCTGAGATGGACTTTGTTCTATAACGGTAGAGTGTAACATTAACCTTTGTGGGGTGTTTAATATGTCCTGTACCCAGGGCCGGACTGGACATCTGGCACTTCTGGCAAATGCCAGAAGGGCCGATGGCCAGATGGGCCGGTTGCTAGCTGGCCGGCCCCATCGCTCAGCACACAGACTGTCATGCCAGAATTCGGCATGACAGTCTGTGCGCTGAGCGGTGGGGTCGGCTCTACACTTACTTCCTGGTGTGGCCGCGCCTCCCCTCCTCCCCTCTCTTCTATGAATGGCTCTGGAGAGGTCACATGGGATGTGCACCATGTGATAGGTGCCATCCCATGTGTTAGGAGAGACTGTACACAGCGCCGCGGAGCGCACAAGGTAAGAGGTGGGGGGTAGTTTGTGTGACAGGGGATCTATATGTGTGACGGGATCTATATGAGTGACAGGGGATCTATATGAGTGACAGGGGATCTATATGTGTGACAGGGTATGATTATAGTGTAACAAAAAAATAACACAGAATTTACTGACAGGCGCCAATAAAAATGGGATCGACAAAGTTAAAAAATATATAAATCAAGCTCTGAATGACAATGAATACAAATTACCCAAAAAATAACCCCCCAAAAGAATATCCAAAGAATGACCTTTATGATTATAGTGTGTATGTGTGTAACAGTATAACTATAGTATGTGTGTGTGTGACAAGACACCAGCAGCCACAAGTGGTGACCATGACAAGACAGGTAGGAGAGACCAGGACAGTCTGCCAACTGTTCTGAATTTGGTGGGTGACTGTCCCACTTAGCCAGAATTTGGTCTGACTACAAGGACAGTTGGGAGATATGTCCTGCTTCACACTGTACTGCTTGTTAAGGCAGATCTGCGTGCACCTAACAGTAGTGCACACAGTATTGCCTTTGTATTTGTCAAAAATTTGTCTAATAGCCAAATTACATCATAGGAGCCCCCCTGACTTAAGTGCCCGGGCCCCCCGAGCCTTAATCCAGTTGGTCAGCAGGAGGATCTGTGCTCTGTCCCGGGCAGGGCACAGCCTGCAGAGTGAGCCAAGGAGCTCTAAATCTCACAAGATTTATTAATCACATGAGACTAAGAGCTTCCCTGCTCACTCTACAGGAATGTCAGCAGCATCAGAAGCATAGATAAGTACAGTGGGCTGGGGGTGTCATAATGTATCTGGGGGGGTGGCATAATGTGGATGGAGAGGGCCTGATAAATGTAATGTTTTATTATAATGTATGTATCAACGCACCATTTTGACCATGACCCCAACATAATGTAGCTACGCCTTTGGCGGCACCGCCACTGCACTGTGGCACAAATTTTTTTTCCTGCTAATCAACAGAGGTGGGCCTGTGTGCTTTAAATGCCAGGGCTGATTTTTAGTCCCAGTCCGGCCCTGCCTGTACCTCATGTGCAACCTTCTCTGATATGTCTAGGAATACACTATCAGGGGTACAGTATATGACACATCCCATTTTGCACAACAAATCCCTTCTTAGTAAATTAGTAGGTGCTGCTGCAGCCAAGAGAAATGAATGCTTGGTATGCAGAGGCCCGATAGTAACTTCTGCAGGTTTAATCAAAGGGTAATGTAACACTCTCCCCGTTAGTCCCATAGCTGGAACAGTTTTGCTAGTTACCTGTAGATTTAAAAAAGAAGTTATCACAGATCTGGCCGCCCCTGTATCTACAAGAAATGTTTGTTTCCTACCAGCTAAGTCAACTATTATTGCAGGTTCTACCTTCAGACTCTCAGTTAACCTAACTGGCTGTAGAATACAGGTATGACCTGAGCCCTAGCACTGACTATCATTTTCCTGCGCAGCATTTGTTGCTATAACATGCGCGGGTAGCTGCTGTAAGTTGTCTAACCTGTGTGTGTTTCTCCTTTGTGGGTATCTATGTGATCCCCCTCTAAGTGTCCTGTCTGTTTTTATGTGTGTTGTAAGCTTGTGCTTGTGTGTGCAGTGCCTCTAAATCTTGTATACTTATTGTCATCAACCTATTACTCTTCTCTTCTTTCTTTCTAAAAATGTTTTTGTCATGCTCCATGGCAGACTCTCTAAGAGATCCTACTGTGATGCCTCTCCAATTAGGTAATGAGGTTTGTACTCTTGTCTTTAAATTTTCTCTCAGACTATCCATTAATACCGTTACAGCCACCTCTCTGTGATGTGGATCCTTTTTTATGTCAGATATCCCAGTGAGCAGTGTCATTGCTGACTGAGCTCTGGCGAAATAATCCGTTGCAGTTTCGCTATCCTTTTGTTTGATAGTAAAAATGTTGCTCCAATTCACTACTACAGGAAAATAGATGGCCAACTATGAGACAATTCTTGTAATATTCTCTTGGTTATTCTCGTCTGTTAAGGTTTTGCCCTCCTCCAACATACATTCCTTAATGAACTTTTGTATGTGAGTATTGGAAGGAAGGCTGACCCTCAACACCACTCGCCAATCTTTATTAGTTGGCTCGTGCGTATTTCCTAAGTCTTTAACGAATTTCTGACATCTGGCCAACTCTTTTATAGGATCTGGGAAATCAGTCATAATGGAATGTAGTTCAGATCTGGTCCAAGGACAATGCAGTGCTACATTTCTTTTAGGAACTATACCATCCTTGTCCGCTTTCCCATTAGGAACTGCTATTGTGCGGACAGGATAAGTACCAACCAACTCACTACATTCAGGATTAATCACAGGAATTGCTGCTTCAGTACCTTGAATGTTCTCCCTCCTAGTGGTTACCCCACTACTCTCACCTATCTCAGCTGCTGCCCCTGCTGGTGGGACCGCTCCCTTTCCATATCTGTGTTGTACCTCTAGCATGTTAATAGCATGGGCAATGACTGAAATTACAGTGGGTTCATCTTCTTCCTCAAACACATTTGTTTTAAATTGACTTAAAACTAGATATAACTGGTTCATTTCATTTTTATTATTTTTGGTAACGGCTGTACTTACACTCCCAACCGCATACGGTGGTGGGGGCTCGCTTGCGCTCAGTTCTCCACTCTTCTCAACGGCTACTTCCGCTGTACGCGTGCTTTGCATCACTCCCACTTCCGCTGTGCACGTGCTGCCTTGCCACGTGTACCCTTCTGTTGCCACAATTTTAAACAGTCAACATGTTCAATTCTTACTTTTGTTGATTTAATCAACCGTACCTTATCTCTAACATTATTCAACACCTCTGAATCAAAACTACCGATCTTTGGAAAAGGCCTCACACAATCCTTGGTCATCTTGACCCATGTGTCGCAATACACTGTGGCGTATGCACCATATTTGTTAAACATAAGAAACCTCAAGGAACCAAATCGGCCCTTCTTTAGGCAGAACATCAACCATCTCTAGCGTATGCTTAGCACCAATGTTGAACCTGAATATCAATGCGGACCACAGGGATATCAGCTCCTCGATCAGCTCTGTCTCTCCAACAAATCTGTTGAGTGTATTATCACTGATAGAACTAGTTAATTCAATCTACTAACCCTGCCAATATAATTCCTCCAGCTGCTCTCCCTAGTCACAATCACAGTCTTACAGTGCGGTCTGATCGCACCGCTTAAAGATACTAATTATCAGTAAGCGCTGTGATTACTATTGGGCGCACTTGCGAAAACTTCCATTGTTTTCACCACCAGTATACCTGCCTCGTATACCAATCACAGCAACCGATACTCTCTGTCTCTATACAACAATAAATTAAATCACAAAATCACACAATATACACCTTTTCTGCGCAGAAAATCAATTTCCCAAACAATAGTAATAATGTTTCAGAGGCTTTAACAAGTGATTATACTATACATGTATAACAGACTATGAAAACGACTGTTTAAACACGTGGCAACAACACCGTAAGTACACATATGCAATGCAGGAAATACACATAGGCTATGCAATGCAATACAGTTACAACGCAAAACGACAATAAAAAGAAACAATTCTCTTTCTTGTACCTAGATTCAAGCTAGCGCTCCTTAGATTTAAGCAAAAACGGACATTCAGTTTCACAACACAGAATGAACAACAGGTTTTGAACACATTGCGTTCTTACCCGTATATGATGCGTCTCCACCCTTTGTTGAGGAACCGAAATCTGTAAGCCTTGCATATTGTCCAGTAACGTAGCCTCCGCCACGAGCCCCCAAATTGTTATGAGCGTCTAGTTGCTGTCGAATAACGGTTGTCCACTTCCAGTGATGTGGTTCCAAAGCACAATTCGATTTATTAGCAAAAAGTAGCAGAGTAACAAGTGAGAATTAAAATAAGTACAGCCGTTACCTATCGCAGGCGCTCTGGATCCAGTGTACAGTCATTCAGGTCTGAAGGCTGTGGTCAAGTAGACTGCATACTGACTCCAGAGCTCCGGCTTATATACAGTCAGTGAATACAGTGAAACAATACAGATGATGTGGCTTGCTTCCATAGGTCCAGACTTCAGTAAGGTCCAGTGTAATGCAGGTCATTGGCCAGTTCAGACGATGCCATCTAGGGGTGGGCTTGGCTTCTCCAGAGGATGCATACTTAGTTTTCCCGCCAAGACCCAGTTTAAACTAGTCTATTTACATTACACAGACAATATTATTCTAATGATTTATTCCCTACAATTTATAACTGCCATACGCAAGGTGCGATCCGTTTGGCGATTTAACCGGACGTCTGTGAATAAATTGGGGATTAGAATGATACCGGACATGATATGTTTCCTGTGACCTGAACCTTGGCTATCACTAACGGGTATATGTTTCTGCCGTGGGGCAACCTGTGATGGAGATAGAGTGGGTAGTAGCGGGAAAAAGGCGAGACAGTATACACAATAACAGCCGATCTGATGGCGCTGCTGATGTGGGAAATGTTTATAGCTTATTTTGCAGTTTTGGTCTATAGCTCTGTTGCTCTGTTTATAGCTCTAGTGCCGTGTATACTGTGGTTGGGGTAATGGTTTTTTGAGTATATAGCTCTTAGGAATAGGACAGACAGGAGGGTTAACCCTCCTGCCCGTCCTATTCCTAACAACCCTCCTGCCCGTCCTATTCCTTAGAGCTATATACTCAAAAAAACATTACCACCACCACAGTATACACGGCACTAGAGCTATAAACAGAGCAACAGAGCTACAATGGATTCCCCAGCGCGATGGAGGTATAGAAAAAAAGGGGGGGGTTTGTCAGTGAAAAAGCGAAGTGAGAGAGATATATAAATGTATATAGATGTGACAGTGTTAAAATAAACGTTGACTTACTGATAAAAACAAGAAGGCGTCTCTAAAGTAAAAAATATCCGTTTATATGTAGGAGACAGGTTGCTAGTTGTATCTGTCTCACAGTCCAAAAGTAGCAACTGCCTGTCTATGGGTACTGTTAAAACAAAGTCACAGAGAAACAAAGGGGCCACAAGTCTGGGAAGGTTGGGTAGTGCACTTACCTCCCTCCCCAGATGATGTGTCCAGATCGTCCGTATAGAGGTCCTCCTTCTAGGTAACGATCCTGTTCCTAGAAAGTTGGTGCTTTCAGCGATGTACCAGAAAACAGTCTCAAGTCTCTGCATCCACGTAAGTTACAACGGTAATGTTGGTGAGACAAAACTGAAGTGTTTCTGGGCAGTAAGAGGCTGTTACTTTCTGTTGTAGAGTCTATAACCCAGGTAGCGATCCCGCTCCTAGGCGTAGTGTAATCCTCACAAAAATGCCAGAAAGACAATCTCAGAGTCCGCGCATGCGCGGTAGGACCAGCGGCGATAATGTAAAGTTCAAACAGTGTGTCAATATGCTAAACCTACGCGTTTCACCCCAATAGGGGCTTCTTCAGGGAAAAATGAATAGTGATGGTATGATGTAGATAGGTGGCTATTTAAATACTGGCCAGTTCTTAATACAGGTATCTCTCATTGGTTGGGCTTTCTGCCTGTCAAGTTCTAAATCCCTCCCCAGGCCTCTTTCTCAAATCCATGAGTGAATAATCACCATAGTACAGCCAGACCACTACACTCATTTCAATCACTGACTGATGTAAGCTATATGAATAAATAAAATAAAAAAAGGGGGACTAGAACTATATAAAGATGTAAAAAAAATGGACCTAAATAAAATAAAATAAAAACAAATATAAATACTATAGATGGTCGTTATATGTTCATATTTATTGTTAGAAAAGAGTTGTTAAAGAAAGTGGTTCAATTCAAAGTTGATATTCAGACCCCGTGGGGTCAGGGTATTTAAAGTGTATATATATTTGGTTTCATGTTGGGAAATCAACCTAAAGAAGTTCCCTCCCCTCCACGGTTTCCTTACTTTGTGTATACCTAGAAAGCTCAATCCTGAGGGGTCATGTTCATGACATAGTGAAAAATGTTCTGATACGCTGTGTGTTTGGATCTCATTGAGAATATTGCGTTGATGTTCCACTATTCTCACTGCCAGTTTTCTGATAGTACGCCCTATATATTGTTTGCCACATGGACAGGAAAGTAGGTAAATGACACCCGATGTGTCACATGTAATTCTTTCTTTGATTGAGAAAACTTCTCCTGTGGTATTAGAAGCAAAGGTGGTGACTGATTTAGTCTGTTTGGTTTTGCACCTTTTACATGCCGCACAGCGGTTACAATAATAGAAACCTGCAGTATTGTCATTTAACCAGGTACCTTTACTGACAGTTATTGGGGCATCCCCACTTTTGACCAGCCTGGATTTCAGGTTTTCTGGAGAAGTTTTCTCAATCAAAGAAAGAATTACATGTGAGCAACCTGTCTCCTACATATAAACGGATATTTTTTACTTTAGAGACGCCTTCTTGTTTTTATCAGTAAGTCAACGTTTATTTTAACACCGTCACATCTATATACATTTATATATCTCTCTCACTTCGCTTTTTCACTGACAAACCCCCCCCCCCTTTTTCTATCCCTCCATCGCGCTGGGGAATCCATTGTTGTTGTATCCCATAGGGGTTTGAGACCACCTCTCCTGTTTGTTCCTCTGGCTGCCTTTTTCATCCCACACGTGGATAACGCGGATCCCCCACATTCTATTGTCGAAGTCAGCAAATTGGATAAAGTCATATCAATTAAAGTCGAGCAAACTTGGTTGTCTTTGTCTGAAAAGATGCGTACGGTACGCTACGACGTAGAAGGGCACGCTACGGCGTGAAAGGGCGTACACATCCACTACACGTGGCAGCAACAGTAATTGGTCTTTTACCATACATTCGCACAAACACGCATACTAATAAAATAGTACACATTAATGGTAGTTGCAACACATAGTCAGTTATGTCGAAATATAGTAGTATTTATATGTTATATTAGAGTTACATGCATATTAGTGAAATACACGGAACAGGTTGAAGGAATCATATCATGAGTGTTATCATAATAAACCTCTTTACATATCCTACTGTTTGGTTCACTCTGCGAGGGTATGTGCATAAGAAAGCCTCTGAGATATAATTACTGTTGTTGGGAACTTTTGATTTTCTGCGCAGAAAAGGTGTATAGTGTGTGGATTTTGTAACGTAGATACACTGTTTATTATTCATTGTGCTCAGTTGCTGTCTGACGAGGCGGATTGCCCAACTGAAGGACGGTATACCGAATGCGAAAACAGGCAATAGATCGCAAGGTTTGCTAATAGTTAGTATTGGTAGGCAGTGCGATCTAACCGCACCGTTAGTGCGAATTGGTGAAGCAGCTAGGAGGAATTATATTGGAAAGGCTGGTTGATTGTATCTACTTTGTTCTCCCAGTTATAATAAACTCAACAGATTTTGTGGTTTAGCCAGGGTATCGAGGAGCTGATAGCCCTTGGGTCCCACAGTGATATTGTCTGTGTTAGGGGTCCTTGTTTAATACAAGAGGAAGTGAGTGGACGCGGCTTGAGCAAATACGTCCACGGCCAGTAAGAGATCTCTAGCGGTAGAGTGTTTGTAGCAAATTGTTGAAAGCGTTCTGCATAGATTTGTGTTGTTCAACATGGGTGCTAAGCATACGCTAGAGATGGTCAGTGTACTGCCTAAGGAAGGTCCTATTGGTTCAGCGAGGTTTCTCATGTGTAAAAAATATGGTGCATACGCAACTGTGTATTGTGACACGTGGGCCAAGATGACCAAAGATTGTGATAGGCCTTTCCCAACAATAGGAAGTTTTAATGCAGAGGTACTAAATACTGTAAAGGATAAAGTATGGTTGATCAAGTCAACGAAAAAGAGAAATAGACATAATGATTGTTTAAAATTGTGGCAAATGGAAGGTAACACGTGGCAGAGCAGCGAATGCAAACCGGAAGTAGGCGTGGCAAAAAGCGCGCGGCGGAAGTACTCGTTGAGAAGCGTGGCGAACTCAGCGCAAGCGTGCCCCCGCCACCTTATGTGGCGGGAGCGGTAAGTACAGCCGGTATTAAAACTGAAAAAAGAAAAATTGCTAAGTTGTATCCTGTTTTAAGCCAGTTTAAAACAAGTGTATCAGAAGATGAAGATGAACCCACTGTGATTTCGGCCATTGCCCATGTTGTTAGTGTACTAGAGGCTCAGCGCAAGTATGAGAAAATGGCTGAGATAGGTGAGAGTAGCGTGATCACTAGGAGTGAAAGCGTTCTAAATCTTGAACCAGCAAATCATGTAGTGTCCCCTGAAGTCAGTGAACCAGAGGGTGCGTACCCAGTCCGCACAATATCAGTTCCCAATGGGAAACCGGATAAGGATGGTGTAGTTCCTTTAAGAAATGTTACAATGCATTGTCCCTGGACTAGATCAGAATTACGTTCCATTATGACTGAATTCCCAGATCCTAGAAAGGAGTTAGCTAAATGTCAGAAATTTGTTAAAGACTTAGGAAATGCCCACGAACCAACCAATAAGGATTGGCGTGTAGTGTTGAGGGCGTGTCTTCCTCCCAATACTAACATACAAAAATGTATTGAAGATTGTTTGTTGGAGGAAGATGACACCTTGACTGATGAGATTAACCAAAAGAATATAGAACAAATTATCAAACACTTAGCCATCTATTTTCCAGTAGTAGTAAATTGGAGTAAGATTTTCACCATTAAACAAAAGGATAGTGAAACAGCAGCAGATTACTTCATTAGAGCTATAGCAGCGATAACACGGTTCACTGGGATATCCAACATAGGGGGGAACCACATCATAGGGAAGTAGCTGTAGGAGTATTAATGGATGGCCTTAGAGAAAATTTAAAATCCAGAGTACAAACCACATTACCTAATTGGAGAGGCATCACAGTAGATTCTCTTAGGGAGTCTGCTGTGGAGCAGGACAAAAACCTTTTTAGACAAAAGGAGGAGAAAGGTGATAGGTTAATGACGGTGAGTATACAGGCTCTAGAGGGGATGCATACACGACCACCAGCATACAACCCACATAATAAGAAACATAGAGTGATCAGATGTTTCAATTGTAATGAAGAAGGACACATGAGGAGGGATTGTAAAAAAGACAGATACAGCCCTAGAGGTGGGACACATAGATATCCTCCAAGGAAAAATTCACATAGAATCGAAGACTCACATCTACCCGCACATATTATAACCACAAATATTGCGCGGGAAAATGATAGTCAGCGCTAGGGGTCAGGTCATACCTGTAGTCTACAACCAGTGAGGTTAACTGAGAGTCAGAGTGAAGAACCAACAATGATAGTTGACATAGCTGGTAGGAAAGAAACTTTTCTTGTAGATACAGGGGCGGCCCGGTCTGTGATAACCTCTCCTTTCAATCTACAGGTGACCATTTAAACAATTCCAGCCATCGGGGTAACGGGAAAAGTGTTGCATTATCCACTAACTAAACCAGCTGAGGTTACTATCGGGCCTCTGCATACCAAGCATTCGTTTCTCTTGGCTGCGGCGGCTCCTACTAACTTGCTAGGGAGAGACTTGTTATGTAAAATAGGATGTGTCATATACTGTACTTCTAATGGTGTGTTCTTAGATATACCGGAGAAGGTCGCACATGAGGTACAGGATATATTGGACACCCCTCAAAGGTTAATGTTACACTCTCCTGTTATAGAACAAAGTCCATCTCAAGTAAAGGGGATGTTGCTGGAAATACCAGGTTCACTATGGACCAGAGATGGACAGGACACTGGACTGTTGGCAAACGTAGCTCCTGTCATGGTCAATCTAAAAAGTGGTAGGATAGCTCCAAAAATCCCACAGTATCCATTAAAACCGGAGGTGGAACTAGGGGTATATCCTGTTATTGAGAGGCTGTTACAACAAGGGATTTTAATTCGTACAGCCAGTACAGCAAATAGTCCCATTTTCCCTGTGAAGAAGAATGGGGGGAGGGGCTATAGATTAGTCCAGAACTTAAGGGGAATAAATAAAGTTGTAGAGAGCCAATTCCCTGTAGTGCCCAATCCAGCTGTCATCCTCATGCAGATTCCACCGTCTGCCAGTCATTTTACTGTCATTGATCTATGTTCTGCTTTCTTCTCAGTCCCTCTTCACCCTGACTGCCAATACCTTTTTGCATTCTCCTACAGGGGAGTGCAATACACATGGACCAGACTACCCCAGGGGTTCATTGACAGTCCCAGTATTTTCTCCCAAGCCTTACATGACTGTTTGCAATCCTTTCAACCCCACAATGGGTCTGTTCTAATTCAATATGTGGACGATTTGTTGTTGTGCTCTGATTCTTTTATGTCATGTTTACATGATACTAAATTGTTGTTGCTTCATCTTTCACAAACAGGGCACAAGGTGGCAAAGGATAAATTACAGCCATGTCAGACTAAGGTCAAATACTTAGGACACTGCCTCACTAAGGGGCTAAGACACCTGACAACCGACAGAATTGAGGCCATACAACACATGACTCTGCCGCAGAGCCAGAAGCAGATTCGTACTTTCTTGGGGATGTGTGGATACTGTAGATCCTGGATCCCAGGTTTTTCTATTCTGGCATTACCATTGCAGGAGCTAGTCTCTTCCTCAAAACCATAACGTGTTGTACACACAAAAGAGTCAGAGCAAGCGTTCTTTAATCTTAAAGACAGTCTGACTAAAGCACCTGCATTGGGAATACCTGATTATGAAAAGCCTTTTGAGCTATTCTGTACAGAAGCTGATGGTTGTGCAGCAGGTGTCCTCGCACAGAAACATGGTGACGCTAGCAGACCGGTAGCATACTACAGTGCACAATTAGACAATGTGGCAAGATCACTCCCAACATGTCTCAGAAGTGTAGCAGCAACGGCTCTTCTGGTAAGTAAGAGCGAGGACGTAGTATTAGGACATAATTCAACTATCTATACACCCCATGCTGTATCAGCTGTTAAATTCAGCCCAAACCAGACATGTTTCTTCAGCTAGATTCACAAAGTGGGAACTAGCCCTGATGGCACCCTCAAACATCACCATCAAACAATGTAGCACCTTAAATCCAGCTACATACCTTCCGTATGTGTCTCTAGAGACACAAAGGGTGGGAGGTGAAGAGACCCTGGTTGATGATGAGTTAGGCAATAATACTGACACGCATGACTGTATGGGGCACCTGAATCAGACCTTTACTGCAAGGCCCGACATACGTGACACCCCCTTAGAAAATGTAAATTTTACGTTTTATACAGACGGAAGTTGTCATAGACAGACAGAGACGGGAGAGCTATGTACTGGTTACGCTGTTGTAGTCGATCAGGATGTGGTAGAAGCTGAACCCCTTGGCCCACCTCACTCAGCCCAGGTGGCGGAACTAGTAGCACTAAGGAGAGATTGTGAATTGGCAGAGGGTAAATCAGTCAATATATATACTGACTCTAGGTACGCCTTCGGGGTCGTGCACGATTTTGGGGCCCTTTGGCGTCTTAGAAACTTTACGACAGCAGCAGGTACACCAGTGGCACACTCACAACACATAAAAGAACTTCTGACAGCGATACAGTTACCCAGAACAGTAGCCGTCATAAAGTGCAAAGCCCATACCTTTGAAGAAGACCCAGTGTCATTGGGCAACAACAGGGCAGACGAAGCTGCTAAATGGGCAGCAGGGCAACCTATGACTGTATCGACCGAGACTATGATGGTTTTTCAGACATTAGACATGCAGAAATTAATTGAAATGCAAGATTTGTGTTCCCTGCAGGAAAAGGCGGTCTGGAAGGCGAAGGGATGTGGTCAAGAGTCCTCAGGACTCTGGAGGGATGGACAAGGTAAGCCTGTAGCTCCCCGAACATACTATCCAAGCCTGGCTGAAACAGCACACGGCCTGACTCACCTGGGTAAAGAAGGTATGTGCAAACTGGTGAGAGCATACTGGTGTGCTCCCGGATTTTCCTCTCAAGCTGGTAAGAAAGCAATGTCATGTCTTACTTGTTTGAGGAAAAATGTTGGGAAAACTATTCCAACTGAGCCATCCCACATCCCTCCTACAGATGGACCTTTTCAGGTAATACAAATTGACTATATCCAATTACCACCGTGCAGGAATTTAAAGTATGTGTTAGTTTGTATTGATGTGTTTTCCGGTTGGGTAGAAGCATATCCGGCAGCCACTAATACTGCTGTGTTCACTGCAAAGAAAATTGTACAAGACTTTGTGTGTAGGTTCGGTATCCCTAGAACCATTGAAAGTGATAGGGGTACCCATTTTACTAGTGATATCTTCCAAAACATGTGTAAACTCATGGGAATCGGTAGCAGACTTCACACCCCTTACCGACCACAAGCCAGTGGTAAGGTGGAGAGAGTAAACGGTACTATAAAGAACAAGCTTGGTAAGATAATTGCTGAAACTGGGTTGGCATGGCCTGAGGCTTTGCCATTGGTCCTCCATAGCATTCGGACCACTCCTAGACCTCCTCTTAATCTGTCCCCCTTTGAGATACTGTTCGGACAACAACCTCATTTGATCGTGAGTCCACAAGACGACTTGAAGTGTAATAATGAAGTTACTGTACAATATCTTATAAGAATGAGTAGACAGCTAAAACAACAACAGCAAAAACTAAAAATGCTGTCACCTGGTATGCCAGAAACTAACTGTCATGATGTTGAACCTGGAGACTATGTTATGAATTGCAATTTCTTACGTTCAGGTTGTTTAACAGACCGTTGGGAAGGCCCGTACCAAGTGCTGCTGACCAGTACTACATCACTGAAGGTTGCAGAGAGAGACACTTGGGTCCATTCCACCCACTGCAGGAGAGTCCATAATCCGGAGAAAGTGCAAGATAAAGCTAAGACCAACGACATAGATCTGTCACTCGTGAGTCTGATCCAGGAGACCTAAAGCCTGCAGTCAAGACACCTGAACCAGAGACATTGCCCCAGAACTATCTTTCCAGCGATGGAGTGGCGGTTTTTGTTTTTCTTTTGTTCCAGGATTTTCCTTGTTTTTATTTTTTTTAGGACATTCTATTTTTGTGAAGGAGGATGGAGGACGGAGGAGAGTTCTGGGAGTGATACGGATGAAATGGAGGCAGAAGAAAAGTTATTAGGATACTCAGAGCAGCCCATTATCAAACTTGGTCCGGGGGTTATGGAAAGGTCTGCTAGCTCAGGAACTCGGAGGCAGTGTGAGGGGCTATTGTCTGATGAGTATTGTATCTGCAAGTTCTGCGACTCCCTAGTTGAAGAGAGATGCATCCAACGATGTCAGTCCCCCAGTACTCTGAATATAGGTGGGCATCCTTTGGAGGATTATCACTTACTGGTGGTTAAGGTGCTAAACCAAACCGAGTGTTGGGTGTGCTCTCACGTGGCGCAAGGGCAGCATAATATAGGACTAGTGCCATTCCCTCTAAACATATCTGAAGTACTTGAATTGAGGGGTGGGAGGCCCATAGACGGGAGGTACAATAACACTAGGTCCCCTAGTCTGACGCTTCGACAATACTCCATAGGCAGATCTTTGCTGTGCCTAAATATATCTCATGCAAAGTGCCTGGAGAATTGGGAGGCTGACCTATCAGATCAGACAATGGCTCGCCACACTCATTTTAGAGGGAGACTCACAAGGTCACTACTAGGCAGGAATGTTGATGGAAGTCACAAATTAGGGCGTATAACCAAACATAAGAAGGTATCCATTGGAAAAGTCTCTACAGATAAATGTAAAAATGTCATTAATGCCGACACGTGTCTAGAGCAAATGGAGACACTAGGCATGGGTAGTTTTATCAAAACTCTGTGTGATATAATTCATGGGCATACTGTTCCTTATGTTCTCCCTGATGATGTGTATTTTGTTTGTGGGAGGAAAGCTTATTCCTGGGTGACTCCGAGTTCCAAGGGCTTGTGTTTCTTAGCTAAACTGGTTCCTGAAATCATGACTATTACTCATGAAGAAATGGTTGGTATTCACAAGACTACATCACCACCATACATACACACACAGTATGAACACCGTGGCAAGAGAGTATGATTCCTGGTGAGGAACCCATAGCTACAAAATTGATTAGTGAAACTGCTGGTTTCCAAGTTATGGTTGCTCTAGATCTCACCAGGACCGCTCGGGGAACATTAAACTTTAAATATATCCAAGACCTAGCTAAATTAATAGATAATATCACCAAGATGTATGATGACACTTTCAGGTATACTGGAAGGGAGCTACAAGCGTACAAGAAGGAGTTGGTGCAACATAGACTGGTACTAAATTATCTCACCCCTATTACTGGTGGGTACTGTGTGACACTGGCCACCCAGTTCGGTGTCAAATGTTGCACGTACATTACTAATAATACGGATGACCCTAAAGAGGTTATAGACCGGAAGATGGATGAAATTTTGCAGCTGAAATGGGAATTTCGAAAGAGCCATAATTCTTCGTTATATGAGGTCGGGGAAAAGGTGGCGGGTTGGTTCTCGTGGTTGAACCCTGTGAAATGGTTCTCCGGTCTGGGGGAGTGGGTACAGGAAATGGTTGCTAGTGTAGGTAAGCTCCTTCTCCTTATACTGGGTGTCATCTTAGCAATTGGTTTAGTTGTCAAATGTGTTCCTACTGTGTTGAAGTGTGGAAAACGGTCTCATAGGAGTAACACTGAGAAAGAGACTGAAAGGGTGGTACCAGATACCGAGATCATGGTCTGTGAAGAAGTATTGTATAATCCTGAACTTGAAACGGTGATTGGGTGATAGTTTATTACACTATCAAAGGGTGGAGCTGTCGAAGTCAGCAAATTGGATAAAGTCATATCAATTAAAGTCGAGCAAACTTGGTTGTCTTTGTCTGAAAAGATGCGTATGGTACGCTACGACGTACAAGGGCACGCTACGGCGTGAAAGGGCGTACGCATCCACTACACGTGGCAGCAACAGTAATTGGTCTTTTACCATACATTCGCACAAACACGCATACTAATAAATTAGTACACATTAATGGTAGTTGCAACACATAGTCAGTTATGTCGAAATATAGTAGTATTTATATGTTATATTAGAGTTACATGCATATTAGTGAAATACACGGAACAGGTTGAAGGAATCATATCATGAGTGGTATCATAATAAACCTCTTTACATATCCTACTGTTTGGTTCACTCTGCGAGGGAATCGCAGAGTGCATACACAAGTTATGAATGATAGGGAATTATGAACTACTTAAGACTAAGGAATCTTGGCGGGAAGAGCCGAGCATACCCCCTGGAGAGGTGACCCCCTCCTTTGGATTCCTTAGGATGAACTAGCCAATGATTGACAACCCCTTGGACCTTCCTGAGACCTGGACCAATAGATGCAAGCTATACCATCTTCATTGTGTTACTGTATTTTTGTGTGTATATAAGCAGCAGCTTCACATCTAGTGTTCAGATATCTTGTCCCCAGACTTCAGGATTGAATGACTGCACACTGGATCCAGAGCGCCTGCGATAATTAACGCTGTATTTATTATCACTTCGCTTGAGCATATTATTCTACTATTTGCGAATAAATCTTTGTGCGTCGGAAGCACAACTCGAGGTTCGACAATCGTTATTGGTTAGCGACAATACGCACATAACACTATTTTTAGAGCAACAGAGCTATAGATCAAAAATGCAAAATAAGCTATAAACATCTCCCACACCAGCAGCGCCATCAGATAGGCTGTTATTGTGTATACTGTCTCGCCTTTTTCCCCCTACTCCCCACTCTATGTCCATCACAGGTTGCGCCACGGCAGAAACAAGGAAACAACCAACAAGCACGGGAACTGGAACACCCGGACCATCCGTAACGGCAGCAACAACCCTCAAAATACACAAACCAAGCGCAGACGTCCCAAGTAATCCCTCCCAAAAGGGGCTCTGCCACCCACTTCACTTACGTGTATATAACTTATAATATCAACCATAAACTTTGCTACATTTCGACATAAATAACTATGTTTTGCAACTACATTTAATATGAGCTAATTACAAGTGTATTTGTGTGTGTAAATGTGTGTAAAAGTGTTGCCACTTGTTGCGGGTAATTACGCTCCTCCATGCCGTTGCATGCACATAATTTTGGACAAAGATAATCAAGTTGTTAGATATTAATTGGAATGATTATATCCAATTATCTGACTTCGACAAGTGGGATAATCCCGATTTTTTTGTGACTGTTCTGCCAAATCTAAAGTGCAGGTCAAGACTGTGTATTCTTTATATACACACTGCATTCTTTATATACTACACTATGGTGCTCGCTGTCCTTCGTGGGCTGACCACTGCCCCTCTAGTGCCTGGTCTCACCTCTATGATGGCTGGCAACACCCCCTCTGGTGAGCCCCTAGTGTTGCAGTCCCCCGGTGGGCCCTTCATGCCCCAGTCAGACACTGTTTCAGCTACTGTCTTATTTTTATCAGTGTAACCCCCTGTTACTGTGTGTAATGTGGTGTGCAAAGGGTACACAGTGCACCTCCTTCTCAAGCCCTGGCTAGCTGATGGCCATGGGTGTAAATGATCAGGGGGTCCCTGCACATGCAGGTGTTTCTCTGTAGTTAGTGGGACACAGGTAATGTCACTTTGTAATGCAGTGTAAAAGTCACAATAATTTGGGCGCCAGACCATCTCTATGATAAACTGAACTTTTATTTACACTCCTCTTCCTCCAGCACGATAATCATAATGGTTGCAGCAATAAATAAAAATATATACATCTCCTTACTCTCTCCAGCACAGTTCTTAATGAGCAATACAAATGTGGTTGCAAATATCTTATTACTCCTCCTGCACAGCTCTTAATGTTATCCAGATGTTAAATAACATAAATCATAGGTCTCTTACACTCCATACTCACTGCAGATCACCCTCCTTTTGCAGGGGCACTCACATGGATGCTAACAGGCAGGCAGCTTCTTCTCCATGCAGCTCTGACACACTCTGTGTACCTCTCAACTGCAGCTCATCCCTCCTCTGCGGGGATAATGTCTCCTGTGCTCTGACACTTCACTCTGTGTTCTCTCAACCTCAGGGTCTGACAATACAGCTACCATGCCTCTTGTTGCAACCCTACTCCAGGGTCTCTTCCATGCAAAGTGTCCCCTCTCTCTTGGGTTCTCTATAGTGACATGGAGTTCTCCCCCTCAACCAGGGCACACATTCCTTGCCCTGGTGCAGTCACCATGCTCAGACTTCCAGGGAATGGTGGGGGATCCTGGAGCTTCCACCCCACTCTCTCCCAGGTCCCCAGCTACCATCTCTCCTCTCCTGTGTCTCCTCTCTCTCTATCCCCCCTTCTGACAGCCCCTCCTTCCTCTCACTTAGTCTCACAGGCTGGGCTGGGTTATCACCATGGTAACCAGTTTATGTAACTTTTTATAAACTTCTAGCTTACCCTCTAGGTGACCCCTCCTGTATTCACTGAAGTGCAGGGTTTTACTAGAACACCACTAGGGGGGTGTTACATCAGCTTGTACTAGTCTGCACATTCTCCTCTAAACTCTCCCATTAACATGGCTTTATCACCCACAGAACTGCGCACCATTCTCTGTAAACTCCAGAGACTGTTGTGTGTAAAATTTCAGGAGATCAGCAGTTTCTAAGAACCATCTTGTCTGGCACCAACAATTATTCCACGGTCAATGTCACTTAGATGACATTTCTTCCGCATTCTGGTGTTTTGTCTGAACAACAATTGAGCTTCTTGACAATTTGTGCATGCTTTTATGTATTGCTTTGCTGCCATGTGATAGACTGATTAGATTTTTGCATTAACGACATACAGTATTCATTTATACGCTCTATGGGGCTCCTGTAGAGATTAGATGTACGTCCAACTTCAAGAACAAAGTTCTGCTTTGTTGTACTGTGTATTCGCTGAATGCAGAGTTTCATGTAAGTTGCACTTGTGGCCCCCTATACCTTTAGTGGTTGATCGGGAAAGGGGTGCAAGGGCAACGAAAATACAGTAAAGGTGTGAGCACGTTAGAGTGGCACGTTCCCTTGAAGTATAGCTTATGCTCCTCCAGATACACCTGAAAAAATTTCCATTTCTATTGTAAAAGTATTTTCCTTTTCTCCTTTTTGGGTTACAATCTCCTTAATATACTGGCAAATATATGTATGACCATTTAATACCGTTAACAACTCCTCGCAAAAGGTATTTCTGAATTAACCCATGAAATATCATTTTTATGTTTCTTTATATCGACAAGTTTCAAGAATAATCACGACAAGATATAGGATTTGTTTAAAGTGTGTTGTA
The DNA here is from genome assembly GCF_038048845.1 of Mixophyes fleayi. Taxonomy (NCBI): domain Eukaryota; kingdom Metazoa; phylum Chordata; class Amphibia; order Anura; family Limnodynastidae; genus Mixophyes; species Mixophyes fleayi. The sequence continues at coordinate 62,128,065 of NC_134410.1, read as the reverse complement.
TTATATTATAGAATAAACAGCGTAACAATATTGCACACACAATATAGATTTAGTGCAATATATATCATACTTATTGCCTGTAATATAGATATATATGTAATTGTGTGTATTTTGACTAACTATTGTCTAAAGGTGTGTGTGTGTGTGTGTGTGCATTGTGTAGTGAAGGGGGAGGGGAGAATCCATACAGACCACAAACATACCTCACTTAAAGTCTAGCGGCCATTTTCAAGCACATGGTTTCAACCAGTTCAAACTACTACACTTTCTATGCATAAACCAACATAACCTGCACTTTCTATGCATATCTAACAATCTGATCACTTCCTTAAACCAATACAAAACCACAATCTGATCACTTCCTATTCCATCACTTTCTATGCAATGTAGTCACCATCCAAAATGGCTGACTTGCCATGCTTGTAGGCCCACAAGGCCTACTAAACAATTACAGTTACTAAACAATGTGAACTCAGTACAGACCCATTACAAGCAGTATTTAGCCAATCCACCACAAATAGCTCTATATTCAGCAGTAAACGCACAATGTCCATTGGCCAATTTTAACACATGATATTTTACACATATCACAAACGTCTCCATTACCAAAGCCTAACAAATCATTCCAAATTCAAACACAAATGCTTTCATTTATCCCAACCAGGATCCAGACTATGTATAGTACAGCACTCCACAAGTCACAGCACAGCATTAACTATGTATAAACACAAATGCTTTCATTTATCCCAACCAGGCATGCATTTATGTAACTCTGTCCATATCAATCCAAACTTTCATTCTCACTTAAACTTTCATATCACTTACAACAAATAATCATTCATTCTTATGTCCTCCATTCAACAACACATTATAACATGCTCACACTCACCTTTCATGCCATGCACACTCCATACTAGTCAGGGCCTAAGTAGGCCTGTTCACCTAGGAGCTACATTACCTATCAGTCCGAAATCCAGCATGGAGTAACAAAGCTAATTTCTTTGTCTAGTGTAAACACCTCTTGTGGGCGGAGTCTAGAACCTGGCAAGTCTTTCATTTGCTAATTACAGACAAAATGCTGAAAACCTGTTTAAGTATTTAGTTACCACCCTCAATCACAGGTGGGGGGCAGAATGGCTGATTTTGTGCAAAGCTAGTGTGCTAATTCAACTGTGACTGAATCTCTGTTATATATTATAAAATTAAGCATAAATAATATATTATTTATGCACTCTTTATCATCTATTATGGCAAAAAAAAAAATTTTTTTAATTATAAAAATATCAAAGTGGTCAATGAGGTTTTCTACTAGTGTTTTATTGGTTTATGTCTGTGCAGAAAGAAGAGGTGTTATTCAGGATGGCTACCCCTGCCTATAAAACAGTTTCTAGATAGTAAGAAATATTAAAGAATACAGGTGTTTTCCATTTAACAAGAAATTAACACTGATTACTAATTAATTATTACTATTATTAATCAGGAATTAAATAAACTGCTATTTATGTCTTCAATAATATTTTGTAATAACAAACTAAACTGTATTGCTGATTAAGTAACTTTAGTGCAATCTTTGCAAAATGTGCAAACTCTATTTTCTGCTTCCCAGATGACCTTTAAAGATTGCAAATTAAGTATATTTATCTGCACATTGTCCCTTTATGTATTATCTGTGTCCCTTAGTATAACTGAGCCTATATATATATATACATATATAATGAGAGTGACAAGCTCAGCCTCGCCCTGTGTGGAGAATGTGAAACACACCCACTGGTGTCTCTGATTGTCAGAGAGTTTCACTTTCATTTCTCTCTTATGCTGTCAGCGATGGCGTCAGCTGATCTGAGAAAGGAGCTGGACTGTTCCATCTGCCTGAACATTTATACAGATCCTGTAAATCTGAGATGTGGACACAGCTTTTGCCGGGTCTGTATTGATCGTGTGCTGGATACACAGGAGAGGTCTGGAGTTTATACCTGTCCTGAATGCAGAGCAGAGTGTCAGGAGCGTCCTGCACTGCAGAGAAACATTGCTCTGTGTAACATAGTGGGGAGTTTCCTGTTTACTCAGTCAGATCAGGAGGAGACTGGGATCTTCTGCACTTACTGTATTCACTTTCCTGTAGCTGCTGCTAAATCCTGTCTGATGTGTGAAGCTTCTTTGTGTGATAATCATGTGAGAGTACACAGCAAGTCAGCAGAACACGTCTTATGTGATCCCACTACTTCCCTGGGGAACAGAAAATGCTCCGTCCATAAGAAGATTCTGGAGTATTACTGCACTGAGGATGCTGCCTGTATCTGTGCATCTTGCTGCCTGATCGGGAAACACAGAGGACATCAGGTGGAGTCGCTGAATGAAGCGTCTGAGAAGAAAAAGGAGAAACTGAGAAATGTTCTGCAGAAACTTACCACAAAGAGAGAGGAGACTGAGAAAAGAGTCCAGAGCCTGCAGGAGCGCAGGAGAGAAGATCAGGAAAAAGCAGCTGGTATAACAGAGAGAGTCACTGCCCTGTTTAGAGATATCAGGAGACAGCTGGAAGACCTAGAGAAGAGAGTCCTGAATGAGATCTCCAGGCAGGAGACACGAGTTTCACGCTCAGTCGCTTACCTGATCCAGAAGCTGGAATTAAAGAAGCTTGAGCTGTCCAGGAAGATGTGTCACATTGAAGAGCTGTGTAACATGTGTGATCCAGTGACTGTCTTACAGGAACCAGACACAGGTGACTTGTGTGATACTGAGGATAGAGAGAGACATGAAAAGGTCCATGATGTAGGAGATCTGGATGTGGGTCTCTTATCAGAGACAATACAAAGTGGATTGTCTGATATAACATGTATAAATGTATGCTTCTATGTGCAGGGACCTACAGACATATTACTGGATGGAAACACAGCTGGAAATAATATACATATATCAGATGACAGGAAAACTGCATCTAGGTCATATATAGACCAGTATCATTCAAAAACACCAGAGAGATTTGAGTATAATCAGGTAATAAGCACCGGGAGATTTTCCTCAGGGCGACATTATTGGGAAGTGGAGATCATTAAATCAGGGATTTGGAGGGTTGGGATGTGCTATCCCAGTATAGACAGGAGGGGACGCCATTCACACATTGGAAGTAGTAACAAGTCTTGGGGCTTGTATAGATATAAAAATCAGTATTCAGTGATACACGACAAGAAAGTCTTCCGGTTACCTGACAATATTCCCTGGGATAGAGTGAGGATATGTCTGGATTATGAGGCTGGACAGCTGTCCTTTTATTCTCTGTGTGACCCGATCAGTCACTTACACACCTTCACTGCCACCTTCACTGAGCCCCTTCATGCTGCATTATGTGTAGAAAATGGTTGTATAAAGATATCTGGATGAGTCGGGAAATGATCATAAATTATCTACCCAGAGACTTGTGACATCACAAAGAGGGAATTCTGATTGGGACTACACTAGATGTTATTGTGTCTGATATATACCCTGGGACTACACTAGATGAGGTTGTGTCTGTTATATACCCTGGGACTACACTAGATGAGGTTGTGTCTGGTATATACCCTGGGACTACACTAGATGATACTGTGTCTAATATATACTGTGGGACTACACTAGATGAGGTTGTGTCTGGTATATACCCTGGGACTACACTAGATGATACTGTGTCTGATATATACCCTGGGACTACACTAGATGAGGTTGTGTCTGGTATATACCCTGGGACTACACTAGATGATACTGTGTCTGATATATACCCTGGGACTACACTAGATGAGGTTGTGTCTGGTATATACCCTGGGACTACACTAGATGAGGTTGTGTCTGGTATATACCCTGGGACTACACTAGATGAGGTTGTGTCTGGTATATACCCTGGGACTACACTAGATGAGGTTGGGTTGGATATTTGTTGGTACGAAAAATTAGGAATAATTGCTTAGCTTTAGTATGCTCATTATCAAATACCTTTGGATAGTTGCAGAAAACACTGATTAATTAGGAGGTGACATATTACACATGTGGTTATGATTTATTACATATAAGTGTGACATTTGTATTAATCAATCTTAATCAGGAATATATCACTGGACATATGTAATGTGCATTATTGTTTTGTACTCATTTGTTGTATGTAAATATTGAGGACACACCCAGACTGATCCTCATCCGAGACAGTTAATGATGACTGAGCTAGGACTATCCATCATTGGTTCCCCCTGGGTACAGAGGTGAGATATATGTGCAAAGATGAGTAACCAGAGTAGATTATTACATATATAAACTAACTCATCGGTGTTAGTTCATATTATTTCAATATTTTGCATTTATAAAGAGATCCTCTTACATTTCCTTGCCTTTAAAGAGTTTTCTCATATTTTCTGATATACCTCATTGCTATTGAATGTATTATCATATCTTTATATGCTTTGTTATTCTTGCCAGCAATAAATTGCTCAACTGTTTAAGTGCAGCTCTTATTGACTCATTGCACTTTTCTCTAAAAGAACCCAGCAGAGTCGTGTCACTCAGTGAGGGTATATTATGTACATTGTGCTGGATGGTGTCAGTATCTACATGATAAGTGCATGTAAACTCTTCATTCATTTGCAGAAATGAATATGTGCATAGACTCAAAGCTGCAAAAGAGCAAAGTGCTTTAGCAGAGAGACCAACAGTCTACATTTTGGAAGCGGAACACAGCCACGACCCCTTCGAGAAGGGGGCTTGACTGTGCCATGTAAAGAGCGTGGTTTCTTTGTGATGGGTGCAAGGCCACATGAAATGGGGGCATGCCCAGCACTTCCGAACTATTAGAAAAACAACCCCCCCTCCCCTGAAGACACTTCTGCATTGCCAACCGGACTTCTTCACTGCTGTTCTGACACGCAGGGCGGTGGTAAGTGTGACATACCTCCAAACATTCCAGCAGTTGGGACAATAGTCTTGACTAACAGGACTGTCCACTAGAATTGGGACTGTCCTACCTAAATTGGGACAGCTGGGAGGTATGGTGTAAGGAGAACAACATAGCTGAATGGGAGCTCCGTATAATCCTTCCCTCACAGTTCAAGTGGTCTCTGACGGCTGACGTATTTAAATGAATGGGTAATGGCAAAATGGCAGATACACTTTACTACACAATGCCAACCATTAATGCAGGTAACACAATATTTTAAATATCTTACCCTTAGAATCTAAGCTTTTTTATATTATATATATATATTTACAATAGGGTTAGACCAAAAATCCATCTAGTGCAGGGTTTTTCAATCTTTTATAGGGTTTTCTCAGTAAGTACCCCCTAACCCCTAACTTCATGGTACGGATGTTCGACCCTCCAACCTTCAAAAACTGTACATGTCGCCAGGAATTGTCCTTTGTGAATATTAAAAACAGAGAGGAAAATATATACAGTCAAGTCCATAAATATTGGGACATCGACACAATTCTCATATTTTGGGCTCTATACACCACCACAATGGATTTGAAATGAAACAAACAGGATGTGCTTTAACTGCAGACTTTCAGCTTTAATTTGAGGGCATTTACATCCAAATCAGGTGAACAGTGTAGGAATTACAACGGTTTCTATATGTGCATCCCACTTTTTAAGGGACCAAAAGTAATGGGACAAACTAAACAATCCTACATCAAACTTTCACTTTTTAATACTTTGTTGCAAATCCTTTGCAGTCAATTACAGCCTGAAGTCTGGAGGGCATAGACATCACCAGACGCTGGGTTTCATCCCTGGTGATGCTCTGCCAGGCCTCTACTGCAAATGTCTTCTGTTCCTGCTTGTTCTTGGGGCATTTTCCCTTCAGGTTTGTCTTCATCAAGGGAAATGCATGCTCACTCGGATTCAGGTCAGGTGATTGACTTGGCCATTGCATAACATTCCACTTGTTAGCCTTAAAAAACTCTTTGGTTGCTTTTGCAGTATGCTTCGGGTCATTGTCCATCTGCACTGTGATGGGCCGTCCAATGTGTTCTGAAGCATTTGACTGAATATGAGCAGATAATATTGCCCGAAACACTTCAGAATTCATCCTGCTGCTTTTGTTAGCAGTCCCATCATCAATAAATACAAGGGAACCAGTTATTGGCAAACTTGCCTTTACAAGCCAGCGCAGCTTTAAATTTTAGCTGTAAACTCGCCGATTTCAGGCGAGATGAAAAAAACGGACTTTCATACATTTACCCCCAGACCTTTTACCTGCTTAATTGATGATGAAATAACGAGGGGATAGACCACACATGTCCATGAAATAGCTTTTGAGTCGATTGTCCCATTTCTTTGGGTCCCTTAAAAAGTGTGAGGCACATATAGAAACCGTTGTAATTCCTACACTGTTCACCTGATTTGGATGTAAATACCCTCAAATTAAAGCTGAAAGTCTGCAGTTAAAGCACATCTTGTTAGTTTCATTTCAAATCCATTGTGGTGGTGTATAGAGCCCAAAATGTGAAAATTGTGTCGATGTCCCAATATTTATGGACTTGTCTATACTTTTTTACTGGAAAGTGTGTGGTATAATTCCTTACAAAAATAAATAGGGTTACGTGAGGACAAGTTCATGAAGGCATTGCTGGGCTGGGAGTGGTGCAGGTCAGAGATGTAAGTATAGCCAGCAGAGGACAGACATGTGTCAGGTGCCGGCTGGCCAGTACATGCACCGGCGAAATGGATGAATAACCAAGCTATGGAGAGGGGGGGAGCAAATCTAGACCACCCTCCAAATGGCTCCCTCTCTGTTCGCACACCCACAAACCAAGCAGCGCCCCCATAAATGCAGCACCTCTACCAGTTTATTTTAATATCACTTCCTACAAAACTAAATGTATTTTCTGAGTGTGGATGTTACATGAGACGCATAAATAAAAATTATGCTGGTTAATAAAAACAATAGAGGAAGAGGAAAGTCCCAAACTCTTTCAGTCCACTATCGGATCAGCCAGAAGGGCATATGCCATACTTAGCAGTGTGCTGGGTGATTTTTCTCTGTGTGTGTTCCTTTTACGATAGCCACGCCCTTTCAAGCACCTGCTATGAACCTATAAATCAATTGAGCAACTTGCACTTCTGCATTGTTTGTTTAAGAGGCATATTGGTGTCAGTAGCTCATTTGGAGGCTTCTGGGGTACCTCTTGGCAAGTTAGCTCTCAATTTAAAAACACATATGTATGGCCCAAATATATGGGACTCTCACTGTTTAAAGTTAGGGCCGTCCTATTAGCACAACCGCCATGGAGTGGCGGGTTACTTTCCATACATTTGCTAATGTGTGCAACTGAGATTTTTGCATTTTTATTTACAGTAGAAATGACAGGTCCTTTGCTGGGATTTTTTTCTGTGTTTGTTCTTTTTAGGATAATCCTACCCTTTCAAGTACCTACTATGAACCTATAAATTGATTGAGTAACTTCCACTTCCATATCATATGCCATACTTCCCATTGACTCAGCCCGCTCCTGCTAATGGGGTAAAATAAAAGCTCCAGGATAAATAGAATAAAGCAGGACTGTGGTACCAGCCAGTGATATAGGTTCTCCTATCTAATAAACACATTGAGGATGTATCATTCTCCCATACTCTTTCCCTACCTACAGAACATGATCTCAGAGCTTCCAATACAACCTATATCTGTGCACTGGAAATGGGTATAATAAATAAATATATATATATATATATATATATATATATATATATATATATATATCAAAAAGACAGTTGTCAGCGCACTGACATATCTTTGTGTGTCTAGCAAAATGAAAACACGAGGTGTTAGTTCATATCCCAGCTTCAAGGGCACCTCATTATTTGCAGGTCCTACACTGACCTGTATGCTTTAAACACCATTAAAATGCAGTTAAAATCAGATGCACTCACCTCCCAGGTATAGGGGCTTACATCTAGCAAGGGCTGGCTTGTGAGCCACGCCCAAATGTGCCTTAAATAGGCTTGATGGACAGCCGCTATGACAATAAGGCAATATTTTGAAACAAGACAAGAGAAAAAAAAATAAAAAAAAATAAAATATATATATATATATATATATATATATATATATATTGTAGCAAGAGTCCGCTACTGCAGAAGCACACACGTACAACTTCTTCCTTTTTATGGTTCTTTATTGTCAGGATGGTAATAATGTTTTGACACCGTATACTTGCACAGCAATTATGGAGACCCTCAACGCTTACTATACATAGTCCAGCTCTCTGTCCAGATCAGCCAGCTAGCCCACCGTTGATCTCCCTGAACAATGAAACAAGCAGGGTTTTATACCTGACACTCCTCCCACAGCCTATCTTGATGGACAGGTGACACACCCACCTTCTCTTTAAAAGGAAACGCCCATCCCTAGCTCTGTTTAGACTATCAGACCCACCCTGTCTGTTTGCTGAGAGGAAGCAGCTTTTAAATCATGTAAGTAAATCAATTTTAAACTACACATATGTTTTTACCTGGTTTAATCTCCACCTAGGTACATAACTGTGCCAATGTTTTACTCTACTTCCCTGCTTTCTCTGCATATTGCCAGCTAAATGCCTCCTTTTGTTACATATCCCTCCCCCTAGCGTCTCCAAGTAGGGGGACGCGGACTTCGCGAGGAGCGCATATTTTCGTGACAACGCATCTGCATTTTTGTGTAGAATCCCAGGCCTATGTTCTACTGAGAACTTGAAAGGTTGTAGTGCCAAGAACCAGCGGGTTACCTTGGCATTTACCTCCCGGTTGTTCTGCATCCATCTTAATGGTACATGGTCTGTTATTAGGATGAACTCTCTGCCTAGGAGATAATAGCGCAGAGCTTCTGTAGCCCATTTTATGGCGAGACATTCTTTCTCCACAGTGGCATATTTTTGTTCCCTTGGAAGCAACTTACGACTTAGGTACAGGACAGGATTTTCTACTCCATTCTTCTCTTGTGACAAGACTGCACCTAAGCCAACACCAGAAGCATCAGTTTGGAGAAAGAACCTCCGGATAAAATCTGGTGCTTGTAGAACTGGAGAGGAACAAAGAGCTAACCGAAGATCAGACCAGGCGGTTTCTGCAGAGTCAGACCAGGTTAATCTATCTGGACAACTTTTTTTTAACATGTCCGTAAGTGGAGCAGCTCTAGTGGCGAAGTGGCTTACAAACCGCCTGTAGTAACCTACTAAGCCTAAAAAGGTTCTTAACTGTGACTTTTTCTCTGGTCTTGTCCAATTTTTGACTGCCTCCACTTTGAATAGCTGGGGTTTTACATGCCCTCGACCAACAATGTACCCCAAATATTTGGCTTCTCTCATGGCTATGGCACATTTCTCTGGGTTAGCTGTTAACCCTGCGGACCGTAATGAAGCTAAGACCGCCTCAACTTTGGCTAAATGTGATCCCCAGTCTGGGGTATAAATCACTATATCGTCCAAGTAAGCAGCTGCATAAGCTGTGTGAGGTCGTAGCAATTTATTCATAGCCCTTTGGAAGATGGCAGGTGCCCCATGCAACCCAAAGGGTAGGACTTTTTATTGATAGAGACCATCAGGGGTGGAAAATGCAGTCTTTGGCTTGGCCGTGGAAGTCAGGGGAACTTGCCAATAACCCTTTGTTAGATCAAGGGTTGTTAAATAATTGCTACCAGCAAGATTTTCCACTAGTTCATCCACACGTGGCATCGGATAGGCATCAAACTGTGACATACTGTTTAGGCGCCTAAAGTCATTGCAGAACCTAATTGTCCCATTGGGTTTCGGGACAAGCACAATGGGACTATTCCATTCACTAGTGGACTCTTCAATTACATCTAACTGGAGCATCTTCTCGACCTCCTTTCTCACGTCCACCCGTCTGGCTTCTGGAATATGATATGGCTTCTGCTTGACAATGACTCCTGGCGCAGTGACAATGTCGTGTTCGATTAAGGTAGTGCGCCCAGGAATGGAAGAGAAGACATCCCTGTTCCGGCAAATTATTTCTTCAGTCTGTTGTCTCTGCTGAATGGACAAGACTGGCTCTATGGGAACTTTAGACTTTTCATTGGCAGTACTCACTACATGAGGAGAGGTTTCCTCATCATGCCAGGGTTTAGGGAGGTTCACATGATATATTTGCTCCTCCCTTCTCCTACCTAACTGGTGGACTCTGTAATTGACAGGACTGACAGCCTCTAGAACTTCATATGGACCCTGCCAATGGGCGAAAAGTTTGCTTTCCTGGGTAGGAAATAGGACTAGGACCTTGTCCCCAGGCTTGAAAGATCGAACAACAGCACTTTTGTCATAACTTTTCTTCTGTCGTTCCTGAGCCTCTTTTACATGTTGCTGCACAATGGGCCCTATCTTTCCTAGCCTCTCATACATTTGGGACACAAATTGTACCAGATTTGGCTCCCTGCGACCTTGCTGCTCCCACCCTTCTTTTAACATATCCAAGATACCCCTGGGCTGTCTCCCAAACAATAACTCAAAGGGACTAAACCCTGTTGAAGCTTGAGGTACCTCACGGATGGCAAACATCAAATAGGGAATAAGAGTGTCCCAATCTTTTTTTCTCTTGAGCCACTGCTTTCCTGAGCATGTGCTTTAATGTGCGGTTAAAGCGTTCCACCAAGCCATCTGTTTGTGGATGGTATACAGAGGTGTGAAGCGCCGTAACCCCTAGCAACTGGCACATGTCCTTCATCAGTTTAGACATGAATGGAGTACCCTGGTCTGTGAGAATTTCTTTGGGTATTCCCAAGCGTGTAAACATCAATACAAGTTCTTTAGCTATGGTGCTGGACTTTATGTTTCGTAGGGGAATTGCCTCTGGGTACCTGGTTGCATAGTCAAGCACTACTAGTATATATTGGTGCCCACGTGCAGATTTTTCCAGAGGCCCCACAAGGTCCATAGCTATCCGTTCAAAGGGAACTTGTACTATTGGTATTGGAATGAGTGGTGCCCTGTACATGGGTTTGGGACAGGTTCTCTGACAAATGGGACAGGACCGGCAATACTTTTTCACTGCCATGTGTACACCGGGCCAGTAAAACCTAAGCAGAATTCGTTCCCGTGTTTTATCCTCCCCTAGGTGTCCCCCACAGACATCTGTATGTGCTGCTTTTAACACTAGGGTTACATGGACCTGAGGAACCATTAATTGTTCTACTTTTTCCCCCGGTACATTAGCAACTCTATATAGGAAATTATTTTTAACAATAAAATATGGTATACCTTCTGCAGGCTGGGCGGTTTTCGCTACCCCATTTACCTCAGTCACACTTTTAAAGGCATGTTCCAAAGTGGCAACATTAAGTTGGTCTCGAGCAAAGTCCTGCAAAGGAAACAAAATTGGGATTGCGGAATAGTCCGTATCCTCACTGACAGGCGGGGTGGGCTCATCTGCGACATCACCGACCAATGCTAGTTTGGACTGTCCATGTTTCCCCACAGTTGGATGCTTTTGTGGAACTCCTGCTGTGACTCCCAGGATGGCATTCCGGTTTGGCGGTTCCCAAAGATCGATGTCCCGATGTTGTGGATTCTTAGGCGGTTCCTTTAAGACCGGGCTTCCGACCGTTGCATCAGTTGCCGGTATGTCCTGCCGGATCCGCTCACCGAAGACATCATTAAACAGTGGGAAATCTCGCCCCAAAATGAGTGGATATGGGAGTTTAGGTGCTATGGTAGCTACCACCATAACAGTTTTGTCTTTGAGTGTGACTGGTAGTATTGTTCTTTCATACTCCTCTGTTGTGCCATGTACGCAAAGAACTTTCACTTTGGGCAACCGAGAAGTTATGGTTTCGGGTAAAGCAGAGCTGGAAACCAATGAGAGTTCACTCCCCGAGTTAACCAAGGCCAGAACAAAGTTTTGGTTGATAAGCACAGTCACCCGGAACAAACAAGGACTTCCTGATGTGGGACTCATGGTAAAACAGCTTGGAAATGCAGGTCCAATATGTGCTACAGAACAGTCCATGGGTTCCTGTAGTTTAGGACACTCTGCCTTAAAGTGGCCTGGCTCACCCGATTCAAAACACTTCAGATTAGACAGCTTTGCACCTGGCCCTCTGTCCGTAGCAGTTTTGCCATTGGGCCCTGTGGCAAGGATTGTCAAACCTGGCTTTTGGCGTGGCAGCGGCTTTGGCACAAATGCAGGTTCTTTAGTAATTTGCTGTAGCGCACAAAACCTTTCTACCACGGTGGCAAGCTCTCCATAAGTTTGTGGGTCTGATTGCAGAACCCACCTTTGCAAAACGCGGTTCAGCCCCCGGATGCAGTGATCTATCGCCAGAACTTCAATAATCCAAGAAGGCAAATTCTCCTCAGGCTGCAGCCATTTCTGTAAAATTTTAGAAAGCTCAGCCACTTGCGCTCTGACCGGTTTTTCTTTATCATAGCGCCATTGGTGATAGCACGGGGCTCGGCCTGGCCCGGAAACTCCAATGCGAGCCAATATCTCAGACTTTAGACACAGATAATCAGAGGCCCGTTCCTCATCTAGATCCATATAAGCTCGCTGAGCTTCACCAGTCAGATATGGCGCCAGTCTCTCAGCTCAATCTTTAGGAGGCCATTTTGCCCTTTTTGCAAGTCTCTCGAAAGACACCAGATATGCTTCTACGTCATCAGCTGGTGACATTTTCTGGAGAACAGGACCAGGTGGTTCATTTCTGTCATGCCTCACCTGGCTTAACTCTTCTATTAAGAGCCTTGTGTTTTCCACCTGTGCCTCGGCGACTTGTAGCATCTGAGCTTGCTGCTGTTGCTGCGCAGCGGCCACATTCACGAGGGTTCTCAATACTTCCTCCATGTTGACGTCTGCGCGGGTTGGGTAGCGGAAACTTGCTTCCCGGAGCACCCCACTCCTGACACCACTTGTGGCAAGAGCCCGCTACTGCAGAAGCACACGCGTACAACTTCTTCCTTTTTATGGTTCTTTATTGTCAGGATGGTAATAATGTTTTGACACCGTATACTTGCACAGCAATTATGGAGACCCTCAACGCTTACTATACATAGTCCAGCTCTCTGTCCAGATCAGCCAGCTAGCCCACCGTTGATCTCCCTGAACAATGAAACAAACAAGGTTTTATACCTGACACTCCTCCCACAGGCCTAGCTTGATTGACAGGTGACACACCCACCTTCTCTTTAAAAGGAAACGCCCATCCCTGGCTCTGTTTAGACTATCAGACCCACCCTGTCTGTTTGCTGAGAGGAAGCAGCTTTTAAATCATGTAAGTAAACCAATTTTAAACTACACATATGTTTTTACCTGGTTTAATCTCCACCTAGGTACATAACTGTGCCAATGTTTTACTCTACTTCCCTGCTTTCTCTGCATATTGCCAGCTAAATGCCTCCTTTTGTTACAATATATATATATATATATATATATATATATATATATATGAATATATATGAATATATGTATATATATATATATATATATATATATATATATATATATATATATATATATATATATGAATATATATATATATATATATATATGAATATATGTATATATATATATATATATATATATATATATATATATGCTTTGGCCCCATATATATATGCTTTGGCACCCTTTCACTCTCTGCCATGCTTCAAAGGCAGCATGGCAGAGAGTGAAAGGGGGCCAAAGCAGCATGGCAGAGAGTGAAGGGGGGGTCAAAGCAGCATGGCAGAGTGTGAAGGGGGGCCAAAGCAGCATGGCAGAGTGTGAAGGGGGGCCAAAGCAGCATGGCAGAATGTGAAGTGGGACCAAAGCAGCATGGCAGCAACTGAAAATGCATGTTGTGTTGACCCTCGCCCTGCCAGCACCTACATGGTCCGGCATGTGGGTGAAACAGCTTATGGTTACAAAAATAAAACATTACTTCTTGTACGAATGTGGCATGTTCTTCAGTATAATGGCAACAATTTATAATATATACTTTACATTCCTTGGTGAACACTGTTATCCTAGAGTTTAACTATCACTGTAAGGCAAAAACATTAGAAAGGTAATTGCCATTGCCTTACCAAACCATTCTGCCATTTAATCAATGATAGTCTTCAAACAGTATATGGGTCATGTTAGGACATTTGCAAGCTAAGTCTTAATTTCTACAGTTTAGGATGTAGATGTTTGCACATTAGCCATTAGATTTTTTAAAACAAATTTATGCTGGGTGGGCCAAATGCTTGACCCAAAAATATACACTTAGTTAAGGAGAGTTCCTAAAGCATTTTCAAGAACACTTACAGGTTGCCATAGATTTGACAAGCATGTCAAATGGATTCAATTTCAATAAAAAAACAACACATGTATGTTTGGCAAGCCATTTATTTCTTTCTAATGTAAGTTTGCTTATCATTTTGGTTTGCTACTTTTACATCAGATAGCTTTGGTATATTTTACATTTAACCTTTAAAGGAAACAGTAATGATATATTAGATTTACCTCAAAAATAAGTGTCAATGGCATACTGTCTTAAGTTGGCCCCCTTATCTGATTCACAGGTCCTGACTTCAGGCTCCCCACCTCATCCATCCTAGCAACCTCGTCCTCCACCCCAGGAGCCCCACTCTGGATGGCAATATTGTGAAACACCACACACATAGCTATGATATCACATATTTTACTCGGCCCATACATCAGTGCACCACCAGACCGGTCAAGGCATCTGAAACGGGCCTTTAAAAGGCCAAATAGCCACTTAATGACCGATCTGGTGGCTGTTTGAGCCAAGTTATATGCAACCTCACACTCTGTGTGTGGGCTCAACATTAGAGTGAGGGGCCACAGCGCAAAGCCATCCAAGCATATTGCACAAGCCATGACATTGGGAAAGGAGGTGGGATGTATTTCATTCTTGCACAGTGGGGAATCCTTTCAGTGCTATGCAAGGTACTGAAACCATTTGAAGTTGTGACGTGTGAGGTGAGTGCAGACTCTGCTAGTTTGAGCCAAGTCATTCCTTTAATTAGACTATTGGAAAAGCAGCTTGAGAAACTGAAGGAGGAGCTGAAAGCAAGCAATTCAGCAAAGTATGTTGGCCTTGTCGATCAAGTACTTCATTTTCTTCACAATAATCCTCGAGTTATTAAGATCTTGAACTTGGATCAGTACGTTTTGGCCACTGTGCTTGATCCAAGGTTTAAGACCTACATTGAGTAAATGAGCGAGATGTGAACTTTTGCAAGGAGCTATTGCTCAGCAAGTTGGCCGCTGAACTGGGCCTCGGCTTGACGACGTGTCCTCCTTCATTTTCTCAAGCTGCTGCTGCTCGTAAAAAATTAAATTTCCCAAAAAGAAGCAGGGAAGACGCAGGGGGCAGACCAGAACAATTTAACATTTGGGCTGGTTTGAAGGATTTTTCAAAAAAATGTGTCACCTTGCCCATAACTCCATCCAATATGAGTATAAACATGCAAAGGATGGTGGAGGATTATTTTCAAGAGGTAATTGATATGGAAATGTCAGTCAGTCCCTTTCCTTACTGGGAGGAAAAAGCAGGCCACTTGGAAACCCATGTACAAACTTACTTTGTAATACCTAAGCTGCCCACCCTCCAGTGTGTACTCTGAACAAGTATTCAGTACAGCCGAGAACTTAGTCAGGGATCGCCGTCGAAGGTTACTTCCAAAAAATGTGGAGAAAATTATGTTTATAAAAATGAACTACATCTTCCACGAGGAAGGCCTTCACCATCAAAGACATCCAAGCACTGACTGTTCTCTAATGGCGGATTCAAGTGGCGATGAATTGATAGTCTGTGATGATGACGTACACACTGATGAGGGTGAGGATGAAGCTGAAGATGATGACGATAACATCTTTTTAAAACTTTCTATGTAAGTGTAGGGTGCAATCTACCCCCAAAGAGGAAAGGGACTTGTGGCATTTCCATAGCACGTACCGTCTTGAAAGGCTGCTGTTTGGGCAATTTCTTCTTAAGGGTGGGGTGTCATTGACAGAGTGACCCCAAACTGGCTTTGTCCATTTCTCTTAATATTGTACAGTCTATAACGGCTGAATTTTTTTGTATTTTTGACAAATGGAGGGGGGCCTATAGAGACAGAAACCAAACTGGCTTTCTCCTTTTCAATTAATATTGTACAGTCTATTACGGCTGAATTTTTTTGTATTTTCGACAAGTGGAGGGGGGCCTATAGAGTCAGAAAACAAACTGGCTTTGTCCATTTCTTTACATATTTAACTAGAAGTGTAGGGCGTAATATACATCCAAAGACGATGGCTGCATTGCCAATATGCATAGATGGAGAGGAAGACAATCTGTTTTGTGTGTAGAATTAATGAAGGCCTACCTACCAGGAATTAAACTGTTTTTTTGATAATTTATTAGCTTTACAATTACATTACTTATCCAATAAACAGGTGGAGCAACAAACAGGTGGAGCACTAAATTAGGTTATTTTAGGCCTAAAAACATTGATTTGCCAACAAAATAGCAAAACAAAACCAAACAAAACTAAAACCAAAACACGCAATGGCGGTTTTGCAAAACCAAAACCAAAACACGACGGTAATTCAGATCCAAAACCGAATCCAAAACCAAAACACGGGGGTCAGTGACCAACTCTAATTAGAAGTGATGTAATCTCCTCCTGTAGCTGCTAGACATCAGCCTGAGCTAACACTACCTATCTATTAAATGTCAAGTGGACATTTTTCATTAATTTTTTCTTCTATCTTTTTTTTTTTATTACTTTTTAACACTTGTCGGTGAGACCAGGTTTGAAAAACCTGGGTCTTACCGTTCAGACTGGCATCTACCCGGATCGGACCCGGAAATAAACCTGCAAAAGACCCGGGTCTACTTCCTGGGTCATCTGACCTGGGTAGATGAAGGGGACCCAGACACAGTGGTAATTGCATTATTCTTTACTATAGAACTGCAGGAAACAGTTTTCACAAAAGAGAGATTCATACACCAACTACATACAGTACAAATAAATATCCGGTGTAACCTTCTACCGAATACACACACAGTAACAGGAACTGTATACACCGCACTGCTGATATCCGTCAGAGTGGAAACCTCCTGTAGAGAGAGCAAGGAAGCTCTTAGTCTCGCAAGATTACCTAATCTTGTGAGATTTAGAGTGCCTTGGTTTACTCTACAGGCTGACAGTGTGGTGTCACACAATGCCTGGGGACTGGGAGCAGCTATCAGCTCTCTCCCCCTAACCACCCCTCCCTGCTGCTCTGAAGACCGTGTATCCCACCTGCAACTAAACACCTGAACCACAAGCCATCTAGCACAAAGTACTGTTTTTAATACTTTCCCTTGCTGAACTAGCCTCCTTTTCTCATGCGGGTGCTGAATGTATTACACCACCGTACACATCCCCTAACTGTAAAATGTACGAGTAGAGAAATCAAGCATTACAGTGGCTCCGAATGTGGTTGCTCACCGCTCATCATGAGACAGTAGCAGTAAATAGTCTCTCTCCATTTGCTACGACAGAGTATACCAGCCTCCACTGTAATTGTCACTAGCAGATTGGACCGAACTCTTCCACGTAACAACATTTGAAACTGTACTGTGCAACTAACACACTCCTGAGATTACACAACACAATTTTATCTCAAGACTCAGACTGCAACCAGCTGTAGTTAGTGACTTAACACTGGCTAGATCTTCAGCTTTATCTCCTGTGGACTAGACTAGCCCACAAAACCTGTGAACATTAAATAAATGTGTCCAGAACATCACTAAAAACCCTGTTTGCAGTCGTGCAAACAGCCTGCACATATTTCATTTCTATAACTCTCATGCTACAGCTCAGAATCAATAACAGCCTTATCTCCACCAGAGGGAGCTGGATCTCTGCCAAAAACAAAAGCACTGAGGTTTATCAGGATCCTCAAATTCTATAAACTGACTGATAAGTGCTGCTCCCACATGTTCTTTTTCACATAAATCTTGGGGCTGATTAGAGAGAACACATTTGAATCTCCATGTTAGCTGCACAAGCATAATCCTAGAAAGGAAAGGTTCACATATGTATTAAATAACTCAAGTAAAACTTCATATCAAGTCTTATGCTTGTACATATTTCCAAGACCCTTCAGACATGTCTCAAAAACATAAAAAAATCAGCTGTGCCATTCAAACAGCTTTATTAAAGCACTGAAGAAGGCAGGTACCAGTACAAAAACTACGTCTGATCCACCAGATATTGCATCTGACTGATGACACTTCTACCGCAGTACCAACTTTGACTGCTACTGAAATTATCACAAAAAGGATACAATAAGATTTAATGGGTGAATATAAATTAGTACTAGCCGAAGGGAGATCATGGACAGACATAATAGCACAAAAGCAGATGAAGTGTGCCAATATCAGAGCACCTCTGTTAAACACATAATAAATTTGAAATGTGAAATTGAATCTTTCCCACAACATCTGAATGATATAGAAAATCGTAACAGGACAAATATTATCTGAATCAAAAACATTCCAGAATCGATCACAAATGACTCTCTCCCCTACTATCTAGAAGGGCTATTTCTCCAAATAGTTCCAGACTTATCTAAAGAAATGTTGCACTTCGATCAAGCTCAAAAATCACTCAGACTAAGGCTGGGTACACACTGTACAAAACTTCTCCCAAAGCAATATCCTTATCAATTTTACCAACTCCATAGAGATCTGTGGACATTGTCAGTCATGAGTGCATACACACTGCAGAATTAGAATGACATTGTTCCATTGTTGAACGACATTTTTAGTCTGGTTCAAAAATCAAATGAAACAATGCAATGTGCGTTGGAACGATAATCGTTCATCATTGGAGCGTACACATTAATGCGATATCTGGCCAAACGGTCGTTTATCATTTGATTGGCCTGATAATTGGCTAAAATCACTGTAGTGTGTACCCAGCCTAATGCCAGATGCAGATCAGTTCCCAGGAGATGTCATTATCAGGTTTCATTACTTCAAGACGAAAGAAAGAATAAGGACCTAATCTAGAAATGTTCCAGCAATATCATACTCAGGCTCACACTTACAAGTTTATCAGGACCTAGTTCCTTCCACATTTAAGCTAGGTACACACTACAGAATTTTCCACCAACTTTTTATGCCGATCGATTTTACATGCGATCGATGTTCTGATCGCTCGGTCCATGGATTGCATACACACTAGCCTTGTTTAGGATGATAAAGGGAAGAGCGGAAGTCCTTTTAGCGACTTTTTACAGCAATGACTGTAATTTCGTACTCACTGTTGTGGATCGGTCGGAAGTTTATACACACTCGGCTGAGATATACATAATCGGCTGAGATTTGAACATACTATTAGACCCAAATTTGGATTGCTCAACACACAAAACATACCTACCTGGGCCATATAAAAGAAGCTTGCAAACTCAAAACTCAAATAAAATTGCATAATCTATATGATGCATGTAGGATGAGTTACCCTCCGGCCAGCATATATACTCATTATTCAGCCCTACATGACAATTACTCATGCTTTGTTTTTTTTTTTTTTATAAATGACTTATCCACAAAGAAACTCCATGGGGTCCAATTAACACCTGTTTCCTGGTCTGATCATGATGCGGTTGAATTAGAGATCAATTAGAGATCAACGCCTTTCAGACACCACAGGGCCAATCTAGATTGCGCCTCAATGAAAAACTGTTCCTTAAATTAGAACATATTTCCGAGTTTACCCATGTGAGTACAGGGAGAAAAATGCCATCCCTGAGATCTCACAATCTGTTTTATAGGAAGTGCACAAAGCTATGTTATGATGTGTCCTAATAAACTGCAATTCATACAAAAGCAGAAAGAGCGCGCATTAAAGCTCTAGAAACCCAAATGTCTATCTTTACTTCCATACATCAAAGCTAAGAACAACACTTATCTAAAAATGTTATCGCTTAAGGGTCAACTAACCCAAATATTGACCGAAAAGGCTGCCAGACCCGTCTATGGACACAACACAAATAATACATTAAGGGAAATAGGGCAGACACCGTGCTGATGCACAAACTAAATGCTATGTGCTCTCGAAATTGGATAAACTCTGTCAAATGTACAGATGGCGCCCTGGCATATAACCCAAAAGAAATAGCGCAAAGATTCAGGGACTATTATTCAATCCTGTATAATCTTCAGAATGAAACAACAGATATAATACAATGTAAACAGAGAATTAGAGAATACCTCCACGCATGTCATCTTCCCAAATTGACTACATCACACAGTGTGATGGTTAATGAAGTTTTTACGGACTCCCTTCTTTCTATGCTTCTGGGTCTTTTTAATGCTATATTAGAGGGAGAAATCATCAACGGGGCTACAACCAGAACTGAAATGGTTGTTATACCTAAATTGGGCCGAGACCCCACAGATTCAGGTAGTTATAGATCGATCTCACTTCAAAATGTAGATCTGAAATTATTTGCAAAAATATTAGCTAACAGACTGGGTTTGGTGATAACTTCCCTAATACACCCGGAGCAAATGGGCTTTATTCCAAAGAGACAAGCTGCAGACAATACTAGGAGTATCATTGATCTGATCCATGTAGCTAACTGCAGGAACCTCACCAATTGGCTCTGGTAGTTGCCCTTGATGCAGAAAAAGCCTTTAATAGGGTGGCTTAGCCCTTTATCAACAGACCCTAGTAAGCATAGGAATTATGAGAGCCTTCTGCAGAGATATTGCAGATCTACGTATATCACAAACCAACTGCATCTGTCCTTGCCAATGGCTTTGTCTAATCTTCCTTTCAGATCAAGAACGGGACCAGAGAGGCATGTCCCTTATTGCCCCTAAAATTGATGCTGACAATGGAACCCCTAGCAGTGGTAATACACACTCACTCCACACATACTGGGTACGGCAGCTGGCCCCCATGAACATAAGCTATATGCAATCCTGACCTTAACCAAACCACACATTACACTGCCCAACCTATTTAAAGAAATCCAAAACTATAGTAAGTTATAAAACTAATAAATACAGAAAAGTCTGAAATTGTGGACATAAATATACCACCGGTTATGCTACATTCATTGAATCTTAATTATAATTTTTGATGGCTAGGCCACAAAATTATATATCTAGTAGCATACCTAACAAAATATGCTAACCGTTCAGAAATAGGAGCTCTTCTGTTTGCTTGATCTATCATCTGTGAAATTACTGCTACTGCTATCTGTAGGATCATTCCTGCAGCTCACTGATTCAGCTGGTTACTTGGCAAATAGTTAAATGCTAAATTTATCTCTCAGTCTGGCAGCATCAGGTGTGCAGTTACCTACCACACTCATGCAGCTAATCATCCCACAGTTCTGATTGGTGGTGTTGCCTTTTTAAACCTCTTCCTGGCAACATACCAATGCTGGTGATAGTTACTACTTGAACTAGTGTGCCTTGTATCCTGACCTATTCTGCTATCAGTGTTGACCCAGATTATTTATAGGAATTGCTGTTTTATCCACTCCTGACTCTTGGCTTTGTTAAACAAATTTTGCTTGCATATATCTACTTGTCTTATTTTAAGGATTCCGCTATCTTCTCTACTTCTGATCCCTGCCTCTCTGACTCTGATTTCTGCCAAATACATTCTGGTTGCTCACTACCTGTTACCGTGAGCTGTCCACTCCATCAGAGAAGTACCATACTAATATGCATTAACTCTTGCCTGTCTGGTTCAGAGTTCTGATAAAAATATCCTGGTTGCTCATTACCTCCTACTGTGTTCTGTCCTCCCCATCGGGCAGGTTCTAGATCAATAACTGCTGCTACCTGAGCCTAAGTGTTGGGGGCAACCGAGTACTGTGGAACATAACAAGTTCCTCGAAAAAGGGGGCTGCTTAAGGTGAACATCTCGCAAAGTGGTTCTAGCAGTTGAGGATCTCACGTTACTCTGCCGTTTAACACCGACCAACTTTATGCTGCTAATTTCCCTAGATTAATAGAATCAATAAAATCTGACCTGGCCAACTATAATAAATTTATCATCTCTTGGTTTGGATGCACTGCGTCAATAAAAATGAACGCCCTAGCCAGACTTTTATATTTATGGCAGACACTCCTAATACAAGTGCATGACAAAACCGTTGAGAACATTCAACAATCTTTCTCAAAATTTATATGGGCAGGTAGAAAGCCCAGAGTGAGGATGCAAATTATGTTTAGACATAAAGGAAATGGAACCCCTATTGGTCCCTCTATGAAACAATCAAGTATTTTTGCCAGGACAGAGACATAAGGATTTTAACAACTGGACAAGACACAACATACTTTCCCTCTAGCCATTGCTCCTCTGTGATTCTTTCCAGAATTTACTGAAACCCAGATTCTCCTCACCCCATAGTGCTTTCATCCAATCTAGCATAGACATTCCTATCAATCATTAGAAAACCAGCACCAGCTGAACAAGTCTCCCCCTTAATATTGCTTCGTCAACATAACCCTTCATCCAAGCTCTAAATCTCTATGCTGTATCAACTAATGTTGCAGAATGGTTAGTGGGATAAAAAGCTACATGAACTTGCATGGGAGAGAGATGCAGGAGAGATCCTAGACGCCAAGGAGTGGACCAAAATTAAAACCTAGCTAAATCCTCATTCTCGGTCAGAATCATGGAAAAATCATATAAGCTATTTTTTAGGTGGTACTGGGTGCCAACACGCCTCCACTCTATCTTCCTTAGCTCCTCAGACTTGTGCTGAAGGTCTTGTGGACATAGAGGCACCTTGACAGATACAGCTCGACAGTGTTAGTAGTGGCAATATGAAACTCACATTACTCTATACACAATTATATTGTACACATTATAATGTAATGAAGTGTCATACACACAGAATATAAAAATAATTAATAAAAGTGAACATTGAATTTTCCTTATAAAATGTAATTAAATATAAACACCTCCACATCCATTGTTTACTCTTTTAAAAATCCAATGAGAATCTCTTTTCCTGCAGAAGTCCAAATGGAAATTTCAAAAAAAGTAATGCGAATAGATGGCCACGGTTAACATGACACTAATGAATTCCGTGTATCAGCTGGAAAGGTCAGGACACTGGGGGGTTTTAGCTCCTTTCCAGGTAGACTGGGCAGCTATTAACGTCATAAACAGCCAAATAGTCCACTATCAAGGTTTTAAATCCAGGCTGGCTGCCTTTTATTGCCATCAAAACAAAAAGTGACAAGGCTTCTGGCATGTGCATAATCAAACAGTGACACAGGTCATTTCACAAGTCCTCTCCACCACAGTATTAAAGACACACCTTTCTAATAAAAGATTACCCCCAGGTGATTTCTAACTTAATTATCCCCTACTAAAACACAAATGATCATATCCTGAAAGAAGAAATACATCCTTTCACAGACTTTACCAATCACCATCTCGCAATGCAAAGAGACAATCAGTAGCGGCTGGCTGGTGTTGCTGATGGTCATCATCATTAACGGGTATCTTTGCCATCCATTACCAGCAAGAGATATGCCTCCTAACTTGTACATCTGGGCATGCATCCATGTCTAATTATGTCACACTTGTTGGAACATGACTTTACTGTTCTCCATTTATGTTTATTCACATCAGCCAATCTACAATACACAATAATACACCCAACTCTAAAGGAGACCCAGTATTTCCATTGAAGATGTGTGTGTTTTTTATTAGACATAAACATGTTAAAAATAATGAAAAATAAGAGATATAGTGAGGATGGAGGGAAAAAGATGGATCAATGGCTATGGGAAGAAGGTAGCAGTGGGATGTAAAGGGAAACAGGATGTAAAAAGGGAATGGAGTAATCATCAAAGAGGTGTGAAGCCACAAAATACATTTGGGCCAAAGGGCAAGGTCAGCAAGATTGTACTGTTAAGTTTTAGATATAATTTGTCTTAACATAGTGTCCACAGCTTTGGGTCACACCATATATTTCATTCTATTCATTTGAATCTACTATATCTTTCCTCTAAATTAAAAGTCTCACACACCTCCTATTTTTGATTGAAAAAGTATCTTTATTTTGAATAAGGGTATAAAAAACATACGATACATTACATTGAAGCGTACTGCGTTGCAGCGCAGTTGTAAATACAATATATTGTCAAACATAATCATTCATACTTTTTAGTACAATGCATGACATAAGGTACAAGATATGACATCCTGCACTAAATATCAAGTACTGCACTAACCATACAAAACTTAAACAACATAATAGTTTCAAACAAGCAGTGGTTGTGAGGGGAAGGTAAGGGAGAGGGGTGGGGGGGATTACAGGCCCGTAGCTTTATTGAGAGACAGACACATGTAGGGGAGGGTGCATAAATTAAAGGCAAGACATTTCAACAAAACTTCAAACAGTTATGGGGGATGGAGGGAGTAAGGGAGGGGGAGTAACAAGCACAAAGTTTTACAGAGAAAACAGACATATGGGGGGAGAAGGGGAGGAGGGAGACAAAAATCAATAATCTTCCTCTTCTTCTGGACTGCGAATTGTATTATAGTCTCTTAGAAGGCTGTGGATCAGCCTGCGACAGTCCTGGATGGACATTTTCTCCCTTTTCAAAATGAGGCGATACCTGATAAGTCATATAGGGTCTTAAAAGACTTCATAAGGTGCCAGGCCTCCTGGATTGCTCAATAGTTTGGGTCCCAGAAAATACTCCATAAAATACCAAATGGTATGAAAGGCACACTGTCCTTACTATAAGGGGCCACCGCATTCTGGACTATACATTCACTGTTGTCTCTACTCTGAAACTGAGGTATTATGGACTAAATTATCTGCGGTTTGGGTTTTATGCCATAGGATCTGTTGGTATTTACACCTTGATGATAGATTACATTGTTTGAAACAATGGAAATTTACAATATTGCCTATTTACGTTGCAACCTTTATTAAGATTGTTTTTGAGTAATATATAAGCAATAAAATTGCACTTACTGACTGTCTGACTGACTTGCTTACCTAGTTTTCCAGAATTATCATTCTACTGTACACTACTGCGCTAAGGGGATTTACCTTTTTAACATTCCATTTAAGGGCTGGAACTTCCCTTTAGCACACACTGTCCCCCAAACCAGCAACTGTGTCAGCCACCACTCAAATAGAGAGTGCTAATTCCCATCCCCTGTCTCTATACTGTCCTTAAGTTTGTTGTCGAAGTCAGCAAATTGGATAAAGTCATTTCAATGAATATCGAGCAAACTTGGTTGTCTTTGTCTGAAAATATACGTAGAGCACGCTACGGCGTGGAAGGGCGTATCCAGCCGCGACACGTGGCAATAACAGTTTTTACACTTTTATGTACATTCGCACAAACACACACATTTGTAAATAGTACACATTAATTGTAGTTGCAACACATAGTTATTTATGTCGAAATATAGTAGTGTTTATGTGTAATATTATAAGCTATATGCATATTAGTAATACATATGGTACAGGTTAAAGGAAATGTGTCATATCTGGTATCATATTAATCCCCTTTACATCAGCAGCTGTCCGGTGCATTCGACGAAGAGATCGCACATTGCATACTCTAGTTATTGATGTTAGGGAATAAACCTTTAATATGATGCTGACTATAAAATGCTAATGGACTAGTTGGAACTGGAGTCTTGGCGGGAAGAACGGAGCACATCCCCTAGAGAGATGACCCCCACTTTTGGATTCTTTAGTTTGAACTAGCCTATGATCTGCAACCCCCTGGACCTTCCTGAAGCTTGGACCAATAGAAGCAAGCCACACCATCTGCATTGTTTTACTGTATTTCTGTTTGAATATAAGCAGAAGCTTTTCATCTAGTGTTCAGTCATCTTGACCACAGACTTCAGACCTGAATGACTGTTCACTAGATCCAGAGCGCCTGCGATAAGTAACGGCTGTACTTATTATTATTTCGCTTGAATTATTCTGCTACTTTTTGAGAATAAATATTTGTGCGTTGGAAACACAAATCGAGATTCGACAATCGTTATTCGATAGCGACAAAATGTGCTTAACAATTTGGGGGCTCGCGCGCAGGTTACGTTACCGGATGACACGGGGAGGAATTCTGTTGGCAAGGCCGATAATTGACTTTACCGGATGCTGCCAGTTGTAATAAACTCAGCAGATTTTTTTGGAGAGTCAGGGGTAATCGAGGAGCTGATAACCCTTTAGTCTGCATTGATATTTCTGTATTAGGGGTCTTTGTTTAAGACAAGAGGAAGACGCGGCTTGTAGCAAATACATCCACAGGCCGATAAAATATCTCTAGTGGTAGATTGCGGGTGGCAGAGTGTTGAAAGTAGTGGCAGGATATTGTGATATTTCTGGAACCCTATTTTGTGGCAGGATATTGTGATATTTCTGGAACCCTATTGCTCAACATGGGTGCTAAGCAGACGCTAGAGATGGTCGAGGTACTGCCTAAGGAAGGGCCTATTGGTTCCGCGAGTTTTCTCATGTGTAAGAAGTATGGTGCATATGCAACTGCGTATTGCGACACGTAAGTCAAGATGACCAAGGATTGTGGTAGGCCTTTCCCAACAATAGGGAGTTTTAATGCAGAGCTACTAAATAACGTAAAAGATAAAGTGTGGTTGATTAAGTCAACGAAAGTGAGAAATAAATATAATGATTGTTTGAAATTGTGGCAAATGGAAGGGAACACGTGGCAGGGATGCGAGTGCACAGCGGAAGTAGGCGTGGCGAAAAGCGCGCGCACAACGAAAGTAGCCGTTGAGAAGCGTGGAGAACTCAGCGCAAGCGCGCCCCCGCCACCCTATGTGGCATGAGGTGTAAGTACAGTCGTTATTAAAAATGAAAAAAAGGAATTTGCTAAGTTATATCCTGTTTTAAGTCAGTTTAAAACAAGTGTTTCTGAAGAAGAGGATGAACCCACTGTAATTTCAGCCATTGCCCATGCTGTTAATATGTTAGAGGTTCAGCGTAAGTATGGAAAGGGGGCAATGGCTGAGATAGGTGAGAGTAGTGTGACCACTAGGAGGGATAACATCCAAAGTACTGAAGTAGTTACTGCTGTAGTTAATCCTGAAGATGGTGAACCGGTGGGTACGTATCCTGTCCGCACAATATCAGTTCCCAATGGGAAGGCGGATAAGGATAGTGTAGTTCCTTTAAGAAATGTTACAATGCATTGTCCTTGGACTAGATCAGAATTACGTTCCATTATGACTGAATTTCCAAATGCTAGAAAAGAGTTGGCTAAGTGTCAGAAGTTTGTTAAAGACTTAGAAAATGCACACGAACCAACCAATAAGGATTGGCGTGTAGTGTTGAGGGCGTGTCTTCCTCCCAATACTAACATACAAAAATTTATTAAAGTTTGTTCGTTGGAGGGAGACGACACCTTGACAGATGAGGTTAATCAAGAAAATATAGACCAAATTGTCACACATTTAGCCATCTATTTTCCAGTAGTATTAAATTGGAGTAAAATTTTCACCATTAAGCAGAAAGATAGTGAAACTGCAGCGGAATATTTTGCTAGAGCTCTTGCATCAATGACGCAGTTTACTGGGATATCAGATATAAAGGAGAATCCACATCATAGGGAAGTAGCTGTAACGGTACTGATGGATGGTTTAAAGGAAAACCTAAAGAAAAAGGGTACAGACCTTAACACCTTGGAGGGGTAGCACGGTAGATTCTCTTAGAGAGATTGCCGTGGAACACAACAAAAATATTTTTAGGAAGAGAAGAGTGACAAGTTGATGACGGTGAGTATACAAGCATTAGAGGGAATACATACACGACCACCAGCATATAACCCACATGACAGGAAACCTAGAATGTTGAGATGTTATAATTGCAAAGAAGAAGGACATATGAGAAAAGATTGTAGAAAGGGAAGATACAATCCTAATGGAGGGTCACATAGATATCCTCCAAGGAGGAATTCACATAGACTAGAAGACTCACACCTACGTGCGCATGTAATAGCAGCAAATGCTGCGCAGGAAAGCGATAGTCAGCGCTAGGGGTCAGGTCATACCTGTAGTCTACAGCCAGTGAGGTTAACTGAGAGTCTGAGAGAAGAACCAACAATGATAGTTGACATAGCTGGTAGGAAACAAACTTTTCTTGTAGATACAGGGGCGGCCAGATCTGTGATAACCTCTCCTTTAAATCTACAGGTGACCAGTTAGACTATTCCAGCTATGGGGGTAACGGGAAGAGTGTTACATTATCCTTTAAACCCACAGAAGTTACTATCGGGCCCCTGCATACCAAGCATTCGTTTCTCTTGGCTGCAGCAGCTCCTACTAGTTTGTTGGGAAGAGACTTGTTATGTAAAATGGGATGTGCAATATACTGTACCCCAGATGGTGTATTCCTAGATATACCAGAGAAGGTCGTGCATGAGGTACAGGATATATTAGACACCCCTCAAAGGTTAATGTTGCACTCTACCGTTATAGAACAAAGTCCATCTCCAGTAAAGAGGATGTTGCTGGAAATACCGGGGTCCCTATGGACCAGAGATGGACAGGACACTGGATTGATGGCAAATGTAGCTCCTGTGATGGTAAATCTAAAAAGTGGTAGGATAGCTCCAAAAATCCCACAGTATCCATTAAAACCGGAGGTGGAATTAAGGGTATATCCTGTTATTGAGAGGCTGTTGCAACAAGGGATTTTAATTTGTACATCCAGCACAGCAAATTGTCCCATTTTCCCTGTGAAGAAGAGTGGGGGGAGGGGCTATAGATTAGTCCAGGACTTAAGGGGAATTAATAAAGTTGTTGAGAGCCAATTCCCTGTAGTGCCCAATCCAGCTGTCATCATCATGCAGATTCCACCATCTGCTAGTTATTTCACTGTCATTGATCTATGTTCTGCTTTCCTCTCAGTCCCTCTTCACCCTGACTGCCAATACCTTTTTGCATTCTCCTACCGGGGGGTGCAATATACTTGGACCAGACTTCCCTAGGGGTTCATTGACAGCCCCAGTATTTTCTCCCAAGCCTTACATGACTGTTTACAATCCTTCCAGCCAACCAATGGGTCTGTTCTAATTCAATATGTGGATGATTTGTTGTTGTGCTCTGATTCTTTTATGTCATGTTTACATGATACTAAATTGTTGTTGCTCCATCTCTCGCAAACAGGGCACAAAGTGGCAAAGGACAAGTTACAGCCATGTCAGACTAAGGTCAAATACTTAGGACACTGTCTCACCCAGGGGCTAAGACACTTGACAACGGACAGAATTGAAGCCATACAACACATGACTCTGCCGCAGAGCCAGAAGCAAATCCGTACCTTCTTGGGGATGTGTGGACACTGTAGATCCTGGATCCCAGGTTTTTCTATTCTGGCATTACCATTGCAGGAGCTAGTCTCTTCCTCGAAACCAGAACGTGTTGTACACACAGAGGAATCATAGCAAGCATTCTTTAATCTCAAAGATAGTCTGACTAGAGCCCTTGCATTGGGAATACCTGATTATGAAAAGCCTTTTGAGCTACACTGTACGAAAGCTGATGGTTGTGCAGTAGGTGTCCTCACACAGAAACATGGTGACGCTAGCAGACCGGTAGCATACTACAGTGCACAATTGGACACTGTGTCAAGATCACGCCCAACATGTCTCAGAAGTGTAGCAGCAACTGCTCTTCTGGTAAGTAAGAGCGAAGACGTAGTATTAGGACATGATTCAACTGTCTATACACCCCATGTTGTATCAGCTCTGTTAAATTCAGCTCAAACCAGACATGTTTCTTTAGCTAGATTCACAAAATGGGAACTAGCTCTGATGGCACCCTCAAACATCACCATCAAACAATGTAGAACTTTAAATCCAGCTACATACCTTCCATATGTGTCTCAAGAGACACAAAGGGTGGGAGGTGAGGAGAGCCTGGTTGATGATGAGTTCTGCAATAGTACTGATACGCATGATTGTATGGAATACCTGAACCAGACCTTTACTGCCAGGCCCGACATACGTGACACCAGCTTAGAAAATGTAGATTTTACGTTTTATACAGATGGAAGTTGTCATAGACAGACAGAGACGGGAGAACTATTTACTGGTTATGCTGTTGTAGATGATCAGGATGTTGTAGAAGCTAGACCCTTTGGCCCACCTCACTCAGCACAGGTGGCTGAACTAGTAGCATTAAGGAGAGCGTGGGAGTTGGCAAAGGGTAAATCAGCTAATATTTATACTGACTCTAGGTATGCCTTCGGGGTAGTGCACGATTTTGGGGCCCTTTGGTGTCTTAGAAACTTTACGACAGCAGCAGGCACGCCAGTGTCACACTCACATCACATAAAAGGACTTTTGACAAAGATACAGTTACCCAGGACAGTAGCCGTCATAAAATGTAAGGCCCACACTTCTGAAGAAGACCCGGTGTCATTGGGCAACAACAGGGCGAACGAATCTGCTAAATGGGCAGCAGGGCAACCTATGACTGTATCGACCAAGACTATGATGGTTTTTCAGACATTAGACATGCAGAAATTAATTGAAATGCAAGATTTGTGTTCCCTACAGGAAAAGACGGTCTGGAAGGCTAAGGGATGTGGTCGAGTCCTCAGGACTCTGGAGAGATGGACAAGGTAAGCCTGTAGCTCCCAGAACACACTATCCAAGCCTGGCTGAAGCAGCACACGGTCTGACTCACCTGGGTAAAGAAGGTATGTGCAAACTGGTGAGAGCATACTGGTGTGCTCCTGGATTTTCCTCTCAAGCTGGTAAGAAGGCAATGTCATGTCTTATTTGTTTGAGGAAAAATGTCGGGAAAACTATTCCAACTGAGCACACACACATCCCTCCTACAGATGGACCTTTTCACGTAATACAAATTGACTATATATAATTACCACCTTGCAGGAATCTAAAGTATGTGTTAGTGTGTATTGATGTGTTTTTTCCGGTTGGGTAGAAGAATATCCGGCAGCCACTAATACTGCTGTGTTCACTGCAAAGAAAATTGTACAAGAGTTTGTGTGTAGGTTCGGTATCCCTAGAATCATCGAAAGTGATAGGGGTACCCACTTTACTGGTGATATCTTCCAAAATAAGTGTAAGCTCATGGGAATCAGTAGCAGACTTCACACCCCTTACCGACCACAAGCCAGTGGTAAGGTGGAAAGAGTAAATGGTACTATTAAAAACAAGCTTGGTAAGATAATGGCTGAAACTGGGTTGGCATGGCCTGAAGCTTTGCCACTAGTCCTCCATAGCATCCGAACCACTCCTAATCTGTCCCCCTTTGAGATACTGTTCGGCCGACAACCTCATTTGATCGTGAGTCCGCAAGAATACTTAAAGTGCAATAATGAAGTGACTGTACAATATCTTATCAAAATGAGCAGACAGCTAAAGCAACAACAACAAAAACTAAAAATGCTGTCACCTGGTATGCCAGAAACGAACTGTCATGATGTTGAACCTGGAGACTATGTTATGATCCGCAATTTCTTACGCTCAGGTTGTTTAACAGACCGTTGGGAAGGCCCGTACCAGGTGCTGCTGACCAGTACCACATCACTGAAGGTTGCAGAGAGAGACACTTGGGTCCATTCCACCCACTGCAGGAAAGTCAGTAACCCGGAGAAAGTGCGAGATAAAACTGAGACCGACGACACCACTCTGTCACTCGTAAACCTGTTCTGGGAGACCTAAAGCCTGCAGTCAAGACACCTGAACCAGAGACGTAGCCTCAGAACTATCTTTCCAGCGATGGAGTGGCGGTTTTTGTTTTTCTTTTGTTCCAGGATTTTCCTTGTTTTTACTTTTTATAGGACACTCTATTTTTGTGAAGGAGGATGGAGGACAGAGGCAGGTTCTGGTAGTGATACCGATGAGATGGAGATCGAGGAAATGTTACTAGAATACCCAGAGCAGCCCATTATCAAGCTTGGTCCAGGGGTTATGAAAAGGTCTGCTAGCCCTGGAACTCGGAGGCAGTGGCTATTGTCTGACGAGTATTGTATCTGTAAGTTCTGTGACTCCCTAGTTGAAGAGAAGTGCATCCAGCGATGCCAGTCCAATAGTAATCTGGACGTGGGCGGGCATCCTCTGGAGGATTATCACTCCTTAGTGGGTAAGGTTCTAAACCAAACTGAGTGCTGGGTGTGCTCTCATGTGCCTCAGGGACAGCATAACATAGGACTAGAGCCGTTCCCACTAAACATCTCTGAGGTACTCGAATTAAGGGGAGGGAGGCCTATAGAAGGGAAGTACAATAACACTAGGTCCCCTAGTCTGAAGCTTCGACAATACTCCTTAGACAGATCTTTACTGTGCCTGAATATCTCTCATACAAAGCGTCTGGAGAATTGGGAAGCTGACCTATCAGATCAGACAATGGCTCGTCACACTCATTTTGGAGGGAGACTTGCAAGGTCACCAATAGGCAGGAATGTTGATGGACACCACAAATCAGGGCGTGTAACTAAGCATAAGAAAGTATCCATTGGAAAGGTCTCTATAGGTAATTGTAAGAATTTCACCCACACG
The DNA here is from genome assembly GCF_038048845.1 of Mixophyes fleayi. NCBI lineage: Eukaryota > Metazoa > Chordata > Amphibia > Anura > Limnodynastidae > Mixophyes > Mixophyes fleayi. The sequence continues at coordinate 62,095,594 of NC_134410.1, read as the reverse complement.
TGTCTTGAACAAATGGAGGCACTAGGCATGGGTAGTTTTGTCGGAACCTTATGTGATATAATTAATGGGCATACTGTACCTTATGTTCTCCCTGATGATGTATACTTTGTTTGTGGGAGAAAAGCTTATTCCTGGGTGACTCCGAGTTCCAAGGGCTTGTGTTTCTTAGGTAAACTGGTTCATGAAATCATGACTATTACTCATGAAGAAATGGTTGGTATTCACAAGACTACATCACCACCATACATACACACACAGTATGAACACTGTGGCAAGAGAAATATGATTCCTGGTGAGGAACCCATAGCTACAAAATTGATTAGTGAAACCGCTGGTTTTCAAGTTATGGTTGCTCTAGACCTCACCAGGACCACTCGGGGAACTTTAAATTTTAAATATATTCAAGACCTAGCTAAATTGATAGACAATATCACCAAGATGTATGATGACACTTTCAGGTATACTGGAAGGGAGCTACAAGCGTACAAAAAGGAGTTGGTGCAACATAGGTTGGTACTGAATTATCTCACCTCTATTACTGGTGGATACTGTGTGACTTTGGCCACCCAGTTTGGTGTCAAATGTTGCACGTACATCACCAATAATACAGATGACCCCAAAGAGGTTATAGACCGGAAGATGGATGAAATTCTGCAACTGAAATGGGAATTTCGAAGGAACCATAATTCTTCGTTATATGAGGTCGGGGAAAATTTGGCAGGTTGGTTCTCGTGGTTGAACCCTGTAAAATGGTTCTCCGGTCTAGGTGAGTGGGTACAGGAAATGGTTGCTAGTGTAGGTAAGCTCCTTCTCCTTATACTTGGTGTCATCTTAGTAATTGGTTTATGTGTCAAGTGTGTTCCTACTGTGTTGAAGTGTGGAAAACAGTCTTCTGGGAGAAACATTGAGAACGAGACTGAAAGGGTGGTGAGAGATACCGAGATCATGGTCTCTGAAGAAGTGTTGTATAATCCTGAACTTGAAACGGTGATTATGTGATAGTTTATTACACTATCAAAGTAATTTCAATTAATATCGAGCAAACTTGGTTGTCTTTGTCTGAAAATATGTGTAGAGCACGCTACGGCGTGGAAGGGCGTATCCAGCCGCGACACGTGGCAATAACAGTTTTTACACTTTTATGTACATTCGCACAAACAAACACATTTGTAAATAGTACACATTAATTGTAGTTGCAACACATAGTTATTTATGTCGAAATATAGTAGTGTTTATGTGTAATATTATAAGCTATATGCATATTAGTAATACATATGGTACAGGTTAAAGAAAATGTGTCATGTCTGGTATCATATCAATCCCCTTTACATCAGCAGCTGTCCGGTGCATTCGGCGAAGAGATCGCACATTGCATACTCTAGTTATTGATGTTAGGGAATAAACCTTTAATATGATGCTGACTTTAAAATGCTAATGGACTAGTTGGAACTGGAGTCTTGGCGGGAAGAACAGAGCACATCCCCTAGAGAGATGACCCCCACCTTTGGATTCTTTAGTTTGAAATAGCCTATGATCTGCAACCCCCTGGACCTTCCTGAAGCCTGGACCAATAGAATCAAGCCACACCATCTGCCTTGTTTTACTGTATTTCTGTTTGCATATAAGCAGAAGCTTTTTATCTAGTGTTCAGTCATCTTGACCACAGACTTCAGACCTGAATGACTGTTCACTGGATCCAGAGCGCCTGCGATAAGTAACAGCTGTACTTATTATTATTTCGCTTGAATTATTCTGCTACTTTTTGAGAATAAATATTTGTGCGTTGGAAACACAAATCGAGATTCGACAATCGTTATAGGATAGCGACAAAACATGCATAACATTGTGTTCCAAGGCATCCAACAGTGCCTGGGCAGTGGGGCAGTCCCAAAAAATATGCTGAGCTGTTTCGCTTCTGGTGATACAAAAGGGGTAGTGAACATATCTGCATAGGTTCCAGGAGTTCCTGAATGTTCTGAAAGACAAACCCCCCTGGATAGCCATCCTTGCAATGTCTTTATGTCTATTAGTCAGCCTCTTAGATGCCACATTTTCCCACACATGTTTTGTGGTAGCAGCAGGGAGCCCTGGAACAGAGTCCACAATGTCTTTAGCTCTGATGAGCTTGTGGACAGTTTTTTTTTTTTTTTGGCTTCCACAAGTCTGGTTTAATTCCTATACCTCTGCCAAAATTGAGTGTGTCGGTTCCTTTTAAATAGAGTAATGTTTTTCGTGAGATTTATCTGATCAACAGTAGAGATATCATCATCTAACAGAGGGAAAATAGATGATTTTAAGTATAGTGGAATGAGAGACATAACAAAGTTAACTAGGTGTTTCAAAAGGTATTTCCAATATGCAGTGATTGAGAAGGGTATTCTGTGAAAGAGCCTAAACCAAGGGTCATTTGGTACCTGGGATCCTACTATCTCTGAAAAAATTGCCTTTAACAAATGTTGAGTAAGGTAGGTGACTTGTTTTGCCATCTCATTTCCTTTAAAAGGCCATAAATACAGTTGAATAGGAATTGTCTACCCAGATCTTGTATAAAATAAAAATAAAAACAATCAATATATATGTTTAAATTATTTTTCACCAGATATGACTTGTTTTAATGAAATATATACTCACATGGCCTGATTCAGCAAGGCACATTTACTGAACATAACATGCATTTGCATATGCACACCCAAATTCATCAAGGAGTAGATCTGTAGATACCTGCACTGATGAATTCGGGTGTAGGTCTGCTCTACTCTACTACACAAGACACTACACAATATATCCAATACCTATTAGGAATATAAATTCGCAAAAGCATGCACAGAAAAAAAAAAAAATGTCACCTGTTAATAAAATAAGCATTAATGATAAAGCAGTTTAATAACAAAGTATTTTTGTTATAATTCTCCCCATGAAATACATTTATTAATGATAATAATGTCTACAGAATATAAAATTCATTTTTACAGCTGCTCCTAATTGCAAACAAATGTTATAGCATGCATAAGCGACTGTGATCACTATTAATCAGGACTAAGATTACCCCTGTAGCTGGAGCAATAGATATGGCAGAAAAAACAGTAACTTTTAGGTGCCCAAATTTTGAATAGGACGTGGCTGCATGTGCTTGAGTCTGGCACACCCTTACTATATACTGACAACAGGCAAACATTCCATTCCAGCCTCGTTTGTAAGCTGTAGTAAGTGTCCTTTGCAAACGAAGATGAGTTAAACTGGTCAAGCTACAGAACAACAGGTCAGATGATGAGCTATTCCCTGTGACAGAGGGACAAGTGGTCAAGCATACGCTCGACATTTCCACGTCAGAAGAGTGGTGTTGTAGGGACCCAGCAACACTGGACCAGTGTCCAGCGAAGGCTTCTACAGTTCGGTGTAGCACACAGTTTCGTTAGGTAAAAATACTTTGCCTTCCCTGTATTTCGCAAAGTCACAATGGACCACTCTTCTTCCTTTCAGGTTGCAAAGAAGTGTGGAGAAAAACCTGGGACAGATAGAAGATCCAAGCTGTGGAGCAGCACATGATTAAGTTTATCCAAACATGCCAGGTGCGCGGAAAGAGTGACTGCATCGCATGCCTCATGGCTGAACCATCAGCACTGAAAGATTGGAACTTTTTGGGGGTGAAATTCTACATAAAGAACTGCACAACAGCTTTAAAGAGAGATCAAACTTGTAGAAACAACGTGCAGTGGTTGACCAGGGCTGTAACCTCCATGGCTAGGTGTCGTTGTATAAGGACATGTGCATATCTTCAGGGGTTGGGTACGATCTAACTATTGTAAGTATGCCGACATGGACAAGCCCTACAAAAACCCCCCAAAAAGCTGCAAAACTGAATGAAAAAAAACAGACTTACGTTGAAGACGATGCTGGAGATCTCCGATTGGATCAGTATGATGACAGCAAGTGTTTCTGATTGAAGAAGTGTTCAGCAGTGCAGGCTGACGTCATCGCGACATCTGTCACTAGAAATTTAAAGCGGCAATGTCAGGTAAAGTGTTTGAACACTTAACCTTAGGGGTCCCGACATTTCCGCTTTAAATTTCTAGTGACAGACGCCGCGATGATGTCAGCATGCACTGATCCAATCGGAGATCTCCAGCGTCGTCTTCAAGGTAAGTCTGTTTTTTTTTTCATTCAGTTTTGCAGCTTTTCAGGGTTTTTTTGTAGGGCTTGTCCATGTCGGCATAGTGGTAATCGTTTTTATGGTTACCACCAGTCTTCAGATGGTCAAAATATATGAAACTTTCCTCACGATGCAGTTTGTGTCAGTACTTTGAGAAAAGTCAAACTGTAAGTCTCAATTGTCAATTGACAAACAGCTCCTACACATTCCCATATGATTGTGCTGTTGACAGAGCATTAGGAAAGGGTTGTCCTTATGCACCAGACATGTGTCCTCACAGTGTAATAAAAAAAGGTCTGTGGGTGTGGGGGAATTAGTACTGAATGGCAAAGGGATGTCCCAGGCTTCCTGCCTTGTGTGAATTAAAACACTAGAGAGATTGTTTATGTGTGTGGGAAAAGCTTCCCAAATTGTGTTTCCCATCTGTAGGAAAATATGTAACGGTTCCTGGTGTAATGAATGGAGAGAGAAGTGAAACACAAGAGGGGGAGGAGGGGGGATAAAGGAGGGAAACTTAGAAAAACAGGAGAGGAGAAGACCAGGTGTAGGGAGAAGGGAAGGGAAAAGAAGGTTTAGCAAGGGACAAGGAGGAGTAGGAAGAAAACAGCCTGGCATCTTGGCGATTGTTAGATACACTATTCACAAAAAAAAGAGAGAAAAGTGTGTCCAGAAAATGAGGTACTCAAATGGCCATAAGCCTTATTAAAAATTATAACTTTATTAATTATCATTAAAATTTATAACCCAGAAAAATAGGTCCATCCAAGGACTTGTAGCAAAATATTAAAAACTGGATGTGGAATGTAATTAACATAGAAATAAATAAACTGTTAAGATAGGTAGAAATAAACTACCTAGCAGCGTTGCTGCTCAGTTTTATAATTTATAATGTCTTTTCCAATACTTAAAGACCTAGCTAATAGATGATGGCCCTTGATAGATACCACCTATGACCAATAAAGATATAATACCCATGATCATATATGGTTCTTATTTGTCCATATTTATTGTATTCTTATAAATAAATTGCTTCTATATCTGATATTTCGTTTTCTGTAGGGTCCATTATTTTATCCCAGATGTTAATTGATGTTCCCCCTTTAGTAACTAGTTTGAATGAGAATATGTATTCACTCATTTCATCGAGTAGGTGCCATTCACACAGAGCTAATATCTCGTGGTTCAGATGTAATTATTGAAGCTCCTAATCTCACAGGACTCAAATAAAGAGAGGTTTGTTTAAAAAAGATCATTCCATAACTGCCTGGGAATATGTTCTCTAAATAACTGGTCTTAGAATATTTTTAGGTCTAAATCATTGCGAGCAGCGAGTGCAGCGAAGGTCCTCCCACAATTAATGACGTCATTAATTGTGGGAGGACCTTCCCCTTTATAAGACCAATTAACGCTTATATCGGCTTGCCCTGACAAAGCCTTATAGCGGAACGCTGCTTGCAATGATTTAGACCTAAAAATATTCTAAGACCTGTATAGTAGTTTATATGCATTCTCTTTGGTCCGTACGCAGGCAGAGCTCTTTGCGATTCGTGTCCTGATCTTGGACCACTCATCCATTTCCAGCACCACACCAAGGTCTTCCTCCCACTTTAGTTTGTAGCGATCTTTGACAGGTTGACAATATTCCACCAGAAGACTATAAAATGTAGAGATTAAGCCAGTTGGGATGGATTTACTTTTACAAGAATATTCTAAAGGCGTGAGTTGGTAAAAGGTTTTAAATTCTGGGATTGAATTATATAAATGTCACAGATACTGATAGAAGCGCTTATGAGGAATATCATATCGATGTTTTAGGTCTGCAAATTCAGGGAAAATTTGCATAGGAGCTATGTCTGTCAATCATCAGCAGCTGTCCGGTGCAGGCGGCGAAGAGATCGCACATTGCATACTTTAGTTATTGATATTAGAGAGTAAACCTTTGTATGATGTTGGGTGTGAAAGGAGCAGACCCCCTGGAGAGAAGACCCCCACCTTTGGATTCCTTAGATTGAATCAACCTATTACCTGTCTGGCCTGGACCCACCCAACGTCTGGACCTATAGAAACAATCTACGTCATCTCTATTGTTAACAATGAAACACTGACTGTATATATATTAGCTGCATCTCACTGGGGCCTCAGTCAACTCTGACACAGTATTCTATACAGAATACTGTCCATCGGGTCCCGTGGGTGTGCAGCGAGCGCATGCGATTACAGCAGTATGTATGTATTATCTTTTGGTATTGGCTGTGCTGTACTGTACTTTATCATGATATAATAATGTATTGAATTGTTGACTATTTACATCTGCTAAAATAAATCACTTTGTGCTTTGGACACACATACAATTGATTGGGCAATGCTTATTTTAAAACGATAAAATTACTTTAATAATTGCTACTCGCTGACCATTGTATTCCACTGAACCTTTCTGCCTAGCCAAGCGTAGAATGGTATCTCGGTCACGATAGTGCAACAATTTGGCTATGAAGGTGCGTGGGGGGGCTCCAGGAGGGGGTGCTTGAGTTGGAATACGGTGGGCCAGCTCCACTGCGAATTGGGCTGTAAATGAATCTGTACCAAACAATTGGATTAACCACTTTTCCAAGAAGGATTCTGGGGAGACACCTTCTGCCTTCTCGGGCAATCCAACCAACCGAATGTTGCTGCGACGCAAACGCCCCTCCATATCCGTAAGCTTTTGTTTAAACAGAGAGGCTTGCGACTCCAGACTCTCCAACCGGCCCGCAACTGGTGCAGAAGTGTCCTCCAATGTAGACACACGTGTCTCCACTTCACCCACTCTCCCCCTGATTTTTTGCACGTCTTGCCGGAGAAGAGAGAGGTCCACCTGCACCTCTCCTATTTTATCCGTAACACGCTTTTCAGATGCCCCAATGGCCTGCAGGACCTGCTGTAATGTAACTTCAGGGTCCGCCAGTGGAGCCGACAAAGGGGGGATAACTGGATGTGATGCATCTCCTGAACCAGAGGCTGTAGTGGAGGAGCGAGCAAAGCGGTCCAATTTTCCCGCTGCGGTGGACTGGTTATGTTTGCCCATAATTTCACAGGAAAGATGGGATGATATTTATCCTATAAGTTTATATGCAACCCTGTAACCTGTATAGCTTTGATTACATATAGGTGTACAGCTCAGATTGTATTGCTAGCAGTGCATTGCAGACAGTTATCTTCACAGAGAAAGGTATATCTCCTCCAACAACACTGATAATGATAATCAAATAAGTCCAGAGCCCAATTCAGTTACTCCTCACTTGTACAAGGATATAAATGTACCTGTATCAGATGGATATCACAGGCTGTGTTCACCTAGGCCAGTATGTGGTATTACAGAGGCGCTATGTCCCAGCATTCATCAACTGCCACAAACTGCCACAGACTGCCAGTAGTATTCCTCTACCCAGATGCTCAACTCTTTCTCTCCCAGTCTCGGGCAAAATGGCAAGAGCACTATCAAAACAGGTACACTATGTACAGCAACTATTCGGATGCACAGTTTTGGGTCCAAAAGTTTCTTTATTCCACTATAACGGAGATCAACAGGATATCTGGGATGGAGAGCTCGTAACTGTGCTTGCTACTCCATGCTCGTCCAGGCCACGCCCCCAAGTTTATTGTCTTACTACTATTGTGCTGCGACTTGGTAAAAAACCTTGTCAATCTAAATAAATGACCTTGCTGATCTTTGACAGTGTTTGTTTAATTCTGGTAGCAATCAGTTTGGTGTAGATTTAAGTCAAGGAAATATTTTTATAAAATAAAGATATTGGTTGTTAACTTGATCTTAAGGAAGGAATTTTTGCACTTTTAGATTATTTGCCAAAATTGTCCACTCCCTTATCTAGAAAACAATATGGTAAAAGGAAGGACATATTCTTTTGTAAATATTACGAGTGCTACCTCTCAAAAAAAAGCTTAAACCCATTAGCAGTCAAAAATAAAGGGAAATAGGTTTCCACTTTGTGATGCATTTCATGGACATGAAACTTTTAATTAAATATCCAGGGCCTGAGTCATTAAGGCATGCATACCAAGCGCATTGTGCTTTCGGGTGAAACCGCACAGAACTGTCCGCTACGTACTCCCTAAGTCAACAAGACACGGATCATCACATACGCTGCCTAATGAATTAATGAGTAACAACTTTTATGTTATGTGCACACTGTCGTGCGGTGCACATCCGCCTGTATTAGTACATTTTTCGTCCTCTAGGTACTTCCCGGCTCTACATGCGGCAGCAAACGCTACGCATTTTAATGGGCTTAGGAACATTGGTGTGCAGTTCTCAGGCATTCATTTATTACTGACTACTCTTGTTTGTTATTTACCAAACAATACAGGGATGTTGGATGAATTATTCTACAGTGAGGGTTGTGTAGTGATGGTTGTAATTAGAGATGGGTGGGCTCGGTTCCCCGAGATCCGAACCCGCCCGAACTTTGCCTATCCGAGTAACGAGCCTGCTCGGCTCGGTACTCTCCCCCCGTTCGGATTCGAAATCGAGGCAAAACATCATTGTGACGTCGTCGGATCTCGGGGCTCGGTTCTCGCAATATTTGAAATGCATAAATATCCGCCTCCACAACAATCCATCGCCATGTGACAGAGGGAGAGAGCAGGGTTAGGTCACAGGCAGCATTAGAGCAGGGACAGAGCAATTATTGTATACCTTATTCTTTCAATTATTATTGAAATTCTGCTACCAATTCTTACAGCAATTGTTAGAGCAGGAAGAGATAGAGGAGGCATTTTTTGCACTACAAGTACTTCGGGGTGTCCCATATTCCCCAGTGTGAAACAATAATTTTTCTGGCTGTAAAAAGTCATATCTAGCAGCACTATCTATTGAATATTTTGCACTACAAGTGCTTTGGGGTGTCCCATATTCCTGTGTGAAACAATAATTTTTCTGGCTGCAAAAAGTCAAATTTAGCAGCAATATCTATTGAATATTTTGCACTACAAGTGCTTTTGGGGTGTCCCATATTCCTCAGTGTGAAACATTAATTTTTCTGGCTGTCAAAAGTCATATCTAGCAGCACTATCTATAGAATATTTTGCACTACAAGTGCTTTGGGCTCATTTAAATGGATTCAAAGCAGTCCACATATGAGCAGGATCAGCAAGCAGGTGCTGGCACCAGTCCTGATGGTAGTGTTCCCAGTACGTCATCTGGTAAAGCCTATGTAAAAGTACATAGTCTTTTTAAATCAGAAAAAATAACACACCCCCAAAAAATTTTTACCACATTGAAGCGAAAAAGAAGTGTAACTGAGGAAAAGTTAACTGCCAATAAAAAAAAAATTGCCAACATGCCATTCTACACACGCAGTGGCAAAGAAAGAATGAGGCCTTCGCCTTTCTATATTAGTGCCAGATCAAAAAATGTTACTGAGCCTTCTTCTTGTACGGTCACATGTGACCAAGCAAGACCAAGTAATTTGCAGTCCAAAAGTGGTGCACAACTACTGTTTCGCGTGAAAGCCGAGCTGCAAGAAAACAGTAAGGCATTAGAGGAAAATATATGCTCAGAATCAGAAAGGACACCAATCCCTGTGGAGAGTCCATCCAACAGTGGTATGTGTAATCGTGAGCATCCTGATAGTGTACCCATAAAGAAGGGCCCTTTCAGCAGTTCTGCTGATGTGTGCCTGAACAGCCCGAGTGTAGCCGGTGATACACCAATTGAGGATGCCACTTTGGAATTAGAAAAGGATGAGGGGGAGATTTGTGTATGCAACGAGGGCGCTAATGAGGATGTTGATGAGGATGATGCAGATACCAAACTGCCTTTCTCAATTTCTATTTATATTCTACAGTCTATAACGGCTGAATAGTTTTCTATTTTACTCCTAGTGGAGAGGGTGTCTGATGTAGACAGATACCAAACTGCCTTTGTCCATTTCAATTTATATTGTACAGTCCATACCGGCTGAATTTTTTACTATTTTCTACAAGTGGTGGGGGACCTATACAGACAGAAACCAAACTGCCTTTGTCCATTTCTATTAATATTATACAATCTATAATGGCTGAATTTTTTCTATTTTACTACTAGTGGAGAGGGAGCCTGATGCAGACAGATACCAAACTGCCTTTGTCCATTTCTATTTAACGTACAGTCAATGCAGGCTGATTTTTTTCTATTTAACTACAAGTGGAGGGTGTATACACCCAAAGACAATGACTACATTGCCAATAGTCAAATATGGAGGGGGAAGACAACCAGGTTTGTCTGTATAATTTGCAGGCAAGTGTTAGAATTAAGGACGCCCTACCAGGGATTAAACTATTTTTTTCATAATTTATTAGCTTTAGAATTACCTCACTTATCCAAAAAACTGGTGGAGCACTAAATTAGGTTATTTTAGACCAAAATTTTTTTATTTTTTTCAAAAATAGCAAAACAAAACCAAACAAAACCAAAACCAAAACACGCAAGGGTGGTTTTGCCAAAACCAAAACCAAAACACAAAGGTAATCCAGATCCAAAACCAAAACCAAAACACGGGGGTCAGTGATCATCTCTAGTTGTAATTTACATTAAAATATGTGTTCACCTTTTTTTATGCTACTTTGTTCACCTATAGGCACTAGTAGTCTCTGTGTATCAGAACATGCTGGTACTTGTGAATCCCAAAGTGTCAGTATGACCATTGCCCTGGCAGCTATAAATAGCTGATTATTGTTACTACATTAGGCAAACTTTGTCTCTAATAGGAGTTTTGCCCATAGGATTGAGAGACCCTGCCCGGTCAGCATGGAGCTGGGTGGGGGGTTGAGGGCTAACATTTTTTACTTCAAAAATCTTAATACCCATTTTTAAAACATAAATCAAACACACACAAACACAGAAGCTTTTCAAACTAAATAAACAATTTTATTTACAAAGTAACTTAACAAAAACTTAATACAATTTATTTAGTAATTTCTTTAAGAAAATTATTTCTTTTTTTGCATTTTTTTCTTGTTTTTTTATTTGCTCTAATAGAACCTTTTCATCTGCAAGAGGAAAAAAGGACTAAAACATTTTAGAAAATGCACTCTTAATACATTGACATGGTGAAATGTTAGGTCTATGGATGTACTTCAATACATTTTGCAAGCTCTGGAGAGTGCATGAATGGTATTTTAAGTAAAAACAGGACAAAGGTTTTTGTTATGCAAAACACAGTAGTAATCAGAAATATATAGTATAATAGTGTGTGTTTAGTTAGTTTGTTAGCATTTTTTATATTTTAAAAATAAAATTTCAGTTTAAATGTTGCCAATAGGCTGCTAAGCAAAGTCTCAACCCCCAGGCTACAATTACTGCTGTACCTGCCAAAAACCAGACAATATAAGAAGTGGGGGAAGCAGGTTCCCCATTGGGGGGTACTTAGGATGCCCTCCGGTATTGTAAACTGTGACCATGAGAATGGAAATCTGTTTCACATTTCGATGTCTTGCTGCTGGAAAAAAAATGCCAAAACTCAACTACATTACAATAACCCAGTACTTACTTTCTTTAATCAACACCTGTAGCTACTCATCCTGTTCAGGTTGGCTTCTGAAGAGGACTGGCGAGTTGGAGAAACTGTGACTCCTCCTCCTGAGCTGCCTCCTCCTACTGAGCCACTTCCTCCTCATAGGCTATTTCCTTCTCCTCCTCCCGAACCAGCTGGTCATGTGGCCCCTCCTCATGGCGGGGAATGCATTGGAGTCCTGTTGAACAGGGGCAGATTGGGAACTTAAAGTGGCCCTGGAAAAAATTATTGAAGTGGCCTCATGTGGACGGGGCCAACTTAAATGTAGGTGGGGCCAACACAAAAGTAGGCGGGATTTAGAACTTGGAATTTGGTTGGGGAAACATTTAGGAAAACCTAGATATGATGACTTAATACACAGTGGGTCATTTCTAAAGCAATGCAGGAAAAAAGCTGTAGCTCCCTCACATAGTTTTCCCAGATGCAGCCCCCTTACATATAGTTTTCCCAGATATAGCCTCCTCACATATAGTTTTCACATATGTAGCCCCCTCACATATAGTTTTCACAGATATAGCCTCCTCACATATAGTTTTCACAGATATGGCCCCCTCACATATAGTTTTCACAGATATGGCCCCCTCACATATAGTTTTCACAGATATAGCCCCCTCACATATAGTTTTCACAGATATAGCCCCCTCACATATAGTTTTCACAGATATAGCCCCCACACATATAGTTTTCACAGATATGGCCCCCTCACATATAGTTTTCACAGATATAGCCCCCTCACATATAGTTTTCACAGATATAGCCCCCTCACATATAGTCTTCACAGATATAGCCCCCTCACATATAGTTATCACAGATATAGCCCCCTCACATATAGTTTTCACAGATGCAGCTCCCACACACAGTTTTCCCAGATGTAGCCCCTCTCACTTACCTTAAGTCTCAGGTCCGGCGCGCTCTGCAGCGTTGCTCCGCAGACATGACCAGACAGACAGGAAGTGAATACTTCCTGCTTCCTGTCTGATCGGTGCACAGTGATGTATCACCCACAGTTCTGTAGCACCAGGCAGCCTCGCGATGCGTGAGGCTGCCTGGTGCTTACCACTGATCACCAATTTTTGGATTGTTGCCCTCCTTCCGACCGCGCCCGGTTAACCCAAAAAAAATAAAAAATAGAAGGCGGCCCCTGGGCGGCCTCGTTAGGCCACCGGCCTCCCGGGGAGATTCTCGGTAAAGGTAATGGCCAATCCGCCCCTGCTGTTGAACATATAGAACTTTTTATATATCTTTTGGAAATGTCGATGGACTAGTTGCTGGTTTTGGAGAGGTTGACGGCTGTTACCCTCCTGCGTTGCCACCAGTGCCTCGGCCAGTTCTAAGAAACACTATATTTGAGAGACAAGAATGAAGGGGTTCAAAAAATGTATTACCTCATGGCTTTGACACTTTCATGCCTGTTTGCACATTAAAGATTTCTAATATACTTACTCTTGCAAGTGGGTTACCAAGACTTATAATGGGACTGTAAAAGAAAAAGATTACATTTAATAAAAAAAAAAAAAGAACAAAATTATGATTTGGGCATAATTTTAGAAAATAATACAAGTAAAATCAGCAATAAGTAAATAAAATTACAATAAAGTAGTATTAAACTGACACATCACTAGGCCATAATATGAAAAAAAGTAAGAAGAGCATAATAACAAAGTGGCACATTACTAGGGGGATAAATGTATGACAAAATAAAAACCCTAAAAAAACTAATGAAAAACAATAAAATATTATTGCAGTATTAAACAGGCACATCACTAAATCATGACATGAAACAACAAACAGAGGCAAAACAAATGTGAAAAAAAAACGAATTACTTTTTTAATTGATTGTAGCTCTGAGAATTTTACACAGCAGAATGCAAGTAATAGCAGATATATATGAAATGGCAGCACACAGCTCATGCTCCAATCGGTCTTCATATAGTGGTATTTAATGAGCGCACTATATGCTGGTGATTAGGGAGCATACATCACGACTGCATACCGAGCCAGTGTACTATTGTGTATGTTGGCGGTTGACCACGGGAAGTTAAACTAGACCACTGGCAGGTGCATACTTTACGCTGTAAAACATGCTGCTACCTACGTTTACCCAACCGCGACTTGGATGTTACTGCACGGGAACGCCCATATTGTCCATTGACTACAGCACCCCGTGCCTTTACCTCCCTGTTGGCACACCGAAATGGTAGACTGTAATAAGTGTCTGTTGTGTGTGCATATGGAGTAGACTTGTGTGTCTTGACAGTCGAGTGTCCCAGTTGTGAGCATGTGCAGATGTGATTTGCATTCGATATGCACAATAAACAGAGATACGTGCCTTAATAACTCAGGCCCGTAGTCTTTATGTTTTTTCAATTGAAATGCTTGTACTTAAAATGGCAAGGTATATGTTTAAAACCAGCTAAACAAAATCAAATGTATAGTGTCAGGACTGTGTCCTGCCACTATGAAACATGAACAACGCAGGTAATGGGCTCCAAATTAAAATATATACTCAAAAAATAATTGCAGAAATCTTACAAGGAGAACCATATAGTTAAAACTTGATGCTTTACAATTTCAGACACAAAATGTTATAAAACCTGCATACATATAAACATCTGTTCGATATACTGACTAAAATATTCAGAAAAAAATAAATGATAAAAAAACAAATATAAATGAGCAGGAGTACTGGATCAAACCATAAATCTAAAGTATGAGCTCATACACTTATCAGATGTAAAGACCTTTTTCAAGCCATTTCTATACACTACCAATCATAATAAGGGATTAAAAAGAATAATTAGGAAATGTATGGTTCCCACAAAACAATCTTATAAAAAATAGTCTCAATTAAAAGTCAGATATCGGTAGATAAACTTAATTGAAGTTGATCCTAAGTGCAGTGCCGTAACGAGGGCGTTGCGGGCGGTGCGGTTGCCCCGGGCGCAAGGCCAAGGGGGCGCAGCAGCCACCCGCTACCTGCCTCCATAGCTTCAGCCCTAAGAGAGAGAGAGAGATACTTACAACAGTTGGATGCTTCAGCCCTTAAGTCTGTCCCGCAGTGGAACGCATGTGTTCCACTGACAGGAAGTTCGGCATTTGGAACGTATATGCGTTCCACTGTGGGACAGACTTAAGGGCTGAAGCGTCCAACTGTTGTAAGTATCTCTCTCTCTCTCTCTCTCTTGACGTTATCAAATATGCCACAAGCTGTCAGAGGTGCACGCTGCGCAGTAAGCATGGCCCAGTTCAGAATACTTCACTGCATGCTTAACCCCAACTGGAGTCTACTCTGCAATCTGTACTGTGCTTGGAGCAGTCAGGTCAGTACATTTTTTTGTTGCGCACAACTGTTCTTTATTCTGTCAATTATTAATGAGCTAAGCAGTGGCACAAGAGGTCTAGCCTTATTTTTCAAAAAATAGAGGGGGACTAGTACATCAATGAGGAAGTATAGGAAGGGTTACAAAAAGGGAAATGGACACAATATTAATACAGATACATTAAAATATGTAATAATTGATCAAAAATGGTCATAGATTTAAGTTGTTCCTAGCCATATTATGTAGATGCTGTAAGTTGAGGTTCCATTAAATTGAAATGTGTGGGGTCTCAGTATTTGCCAACATTTCTTGTTTACCTATTACACTCTGAATTAGTGGTGAACACCTGGAGTTTACATGAATATTGTAAAAACTGATTTTTATATACTCTGTACATTATTCAGGTCTTGTGAGTGCTTCATATCCTGTCTCTCTCTCTCTCTCTCTCTCTGCGTGTGTGTGTGCATATATATATATATATATATATATAATTCTTCCAGTAAAGTGCTAGCCACACCCACATTGGGTTGGTCACACCCACATTGGGTTGGCCACACCCACTTGTCACATGCCACTCCCACTTATATGGGGGAGCGCCGGTGCCCTGTCTCGCCCAGGGCACCAAAATTTCTAGTTACGGCACTGCCTGAGTGTAAGATCCTAGCAGAAACCGGGAGACAACATCCCTCCAGTCCTAACACAGGTCTAATGTGTAAAGTGTCACCAGATAGTTGTTCCTCCGATAAGCTGGAATGAATGCCAATCCACATGCAAAGTCAATTTGGATGGTGATAGTATAAATCAACTAAATTACACAGATCTCTCACACTCGCTTGGACCATCCATGTGTTCTCAATCCTCACGGACAGACGCCAGCTTTGCATCAGCATCACCATTGTTAACTATGAGAATATTGTGTGTCGGCTCAGCTGTCTGGGCGGAAACAAATGATCAGTTTTAAAGGTTCCACTTGTTAAACAATAGATAGGTTCGTTCATGTAATAATAGTAGTAGATCCAGCACCTCCTTCAAAGTTACATTAGCGATGCATTTCGCCTACTTCAAGCTATGGATTTGAGATTAACATAAGCATGTTTAAATAGGGTTGTGGGACAGTCTATCCACTCTGCATTCCCACAGATTACCCATCTGTTCTCATTAGTGAAACAAATTGTTAGCCTTTATCTGTATAAATAAGGTAACTTATATATATATATATATATATATATATATATATATATATATATATATATATATATATATATATATATATATATATAACTAGCCACATAAGGGGAATAGGTTTTATTAGGCATGTTCAAAGCAATCAAGACGTAAATAAAAGGTCTTGCGTGTCCGGCACTAACTAAACATTCCAGAAGACACTCTCTTCTGTGAAAGATCTTATGTCCCACACACATACCAAACATATAGATAATTGCTCACCATTAGCAGATTCTTTCAGGAGGCATCCAACCTCCTCCCCAGGTCTGAGAAACTGACTAAGCTGTTTTGCAGCCTTTTACTTGCCACACCTGTTAATTATTGAATTGAGGTGTTTCAAACTCAATCAGATCCATTGTCAAAAGGTGTATAAAATTGTCACACGCCGGGCCCATAGCTAGGTACTGGCGTTGTGACTTGCCCTTTAAGACCTATGTTGGTGCTTTTCTTTCGCTTCAGAGTCTCTACCTGTCCATAGGTGTTTCTCGTTATATTGATTGGGACCTCCTTCTGAAGCCTATTGATCCTAGAGGACTATTTCAAGTGCCCGTAATCATGGACTCATGGTCTGATCTTCGTGTTACTCACACTGCCGTGGGTTCTGGCTGCATATCTGACCTTTTGCCTATCTGCTGGATACTATCGGTGGCCGAAGTTACCTGTCATCATTGCTCTCCATCGGCTCCGCTGTATGCCAGTTCGTGGTTCATCTACAAGCTGAAGTTACGTGGTGTCATTCATCTGCACATAGAACTATTTGTGAGTTGTCTGCTACACCTGCGCTCATGTTGATTGGCTCCAGTACTATTCTACTCGGCTGTCTATGTTGCGGTATGCTATGTTGAACTACAATCAAGTTCTCTTGTCATCTGTGGTTCTATGTCTGGCACGACTATTATTATTCTGCTGATTATTATTGCTGGACTGTTAATACGAATATACTGCTAAGCCGGGAGCCTCTACTTCAATACAAGTTGTGTGCATTACCAGCTGTCGTCTAATTGTGATGAACTCTCGCTTACCTGTTAACCGGATCTTCTGTGACCTGTAGTTCTACGCTCAGTTTTGATTTCATTTTCACGCTGTACTTCTAGGCAACACCTTCCTGCTTACCCAAGTTCCTGGATAGCATATAACGTTCTTTGTTCCGCTATATGAACTATTGTGATACCTATAACCACCTGCTAAAGTGAATCATATTATACGTTTGAATCAGTCAAGTCTACATACTATTCTCATCGGACTTTTAGCTGTATCAGTGGTTCACCTTCATCTGCTGTGTGTTTTGTGTGGGATCCAAGTGTTCTATTACCATCTAGCGTTGAACTGTTATATTGTCTATTTCACATGCTGTTGCCATTGGTTACCAACTGAAGTGCATCTGTGATTACGATTGTATTTTATTATAACTGCTGTTGTATCTTCTATCAATATATCAAGTTGCAACACACTACCATCGTTTGTGTTATTGTTCCTTGTGATGCTCTCAAGTGAAGAACTTCAATTCCACTGTGTCCTGTCTCCCCAATCCTCTACTATCACCATCTACGTAGAGGCTGGGGATCCATAATTATCCTTAGCTGTGACAAAAATCAAGCACCCAGCCATGGAGTCTCCATTTGCAAACATATGTGATACAAAATGGGTCGTTCTGAAGAACTCAGAGACTTTAAGCATAGTACTGTGATAGGATACCACCTTTGCAATAAGATGGTTCATGAAATTTCATCCCTGCTGGATATTCCACGGTCAACTGTAAGTGATAATATTAGAAACTGGAAGCGTTTAGGAACAACAACTCAGCCACAAAGCGGAAGACCACGTAAAAAAATCACAGCGAAAAAGTCGCCAAACGCTCTGCTGATTGCATAGCTGAAGAGTTACGAACTTCCACTGGCATTAATGTAAGCACGAATACTGTGCCTCACATCACCATGACCAATGTCAAGCGTCGGATGGAGTGGTGTAAAGCACACCGACACTGGACTGTGGAGTGGAGATGTTCACTGACCCCCATGTTCTGGTTTTAGATCTGGATTAACTTTGTGTTTTGGTCTTGGTAAAAACGCCCTTGCGTGTTTTGGTTTTGGATCCCGATTTTTTTTGTCTAAAATCCTGATTTTTTTTTTTTGCTAAAATCACATATTTTTGCTTTTTTCCCCCCTACATTATTATTAACCTCAATAACATTAATTTCAAGTCATTTGCAGTCAATTTTGACCTCACAGGTCACAATATTATTTGCATATACTTTCAAACAAAGACTGCAAATTTAGAAGACCAAGCCTGCCAGACCTATTATTTCAATTTCAGTAATGACTATTAGCAATGAAGCAATGGAGCTCTCCTCTTTGTATGTTACCTATACAACACAGTACAATGTGACTACAGATTTAGAAGACCAAGCCTGCCAGAGCTATTATTTCTATTTCAGCAATGACAATTAGCAATGGAACAATGGAGCTCTCCTGAATGTCACTGGAGACTTTGAAGAACACTGCTACCCCTCCTCTTTCTTTTCTACCTATGACGCTGCACAACTGCACTAGAGATTACCCAGAACTGTGCTACCCCTTCTGCGTTCTTCTGTGAAATGGCGCTGGATCGCCGTGCAGGGCGGTACTTATAGAATCCAAAGCTCGCGAGATCCGACAATGTAACAATGACGTTTTGCCTCGTTATCAATTCCGAGGCAACGCGATAGTACCGAGCCAGCTCGGCTCGGTACTCTAATCTGCTAAGTACGGGTGTGTTCTGTTTTCAGGGAACCGAGCCTGAGCATCTCTACTGTAGAGCAGTGGAAACGTGTCCTGTGGAGTGATGAATCACGCTTCTCTGTTTGGCAGTCAGATGGGCGAGCTTGGGTTTGGCAGATGCCAGGTTTGGGCTAGGCCCCTTATCTCCAGTGAAGGGCAATCTTAATGCTTCAACATACCAAGTTAATTTGGACAATGTTATGCTTCAAACTTTGTGGCAACAGTTTGGGGAAGGCCTTTTTTCTATTCCACAGTGCACAGAGAAGGACTAAAAAGACATAGTGTGATGTGGAAGAACTTGACTGACCCAGACAGAGCCCTGATCTCAACCTCATCCAACACCTTAGGGATGAACTGGAACTGAGGTTGTGTGCCAGGCTTTCTCGTCCAACATCTGCGCCTGACCTCATAAACGCTCTACAGAATGAATGGACAACATGGATTTGTGAGGGATAGGTCATGTCAAACTAATCTAATTAGTTTCTACGAGGAAGCTAGTGGGAACTTAGACCAGGGCAGCACAGTAGATGTGGTCTACTTAGATTTTGCAAAGGCCTTTGATACAATGCCACACAAGAGGTTGGTTTACAAAATAAGGGAACTGGGTCTAGGAAACAACATTTGTACTTGGTTCGAAAACTGGTTAGAGACTAGGGAACAGAGAGTTGTGATTATTGGAACATTTTCTAAGTGGTCAAACGTTTTAAGTGGAGTACCTCAAGGTTCTGTGCTGGGGCCACTCCTTTTTAATATATTTATTAATGACCTTGGTGATGGTTTAGAGAGTAAAGTTTCTATTTTTGCAGATGACACTAAACTCTGTAAGGTAATAAAATCAGAGCAAGATGTAGCTTCTCTACAGAGGGACTTAAATAAACTGGAGGATTGGGGGGATTTTCACAATTGAAACAGATTGGCGGTTGCTTACTCTGGATCAATTTCAAATATAAGTGAAGGATCGCAGGAGAGCCAAAAAAAGTTGAACTTGATGGACTGCTGTCTCTTTTCCACCTCATCATGTGGAAAGCCGTCCAAGAAGAGTGGAAGCTGTTATCGCTGGAAAAGGGGGATCAATTCCATATTAAAGTATATGTATTTGAATACAATGTCATTACAGTACCTGTTGGTGTAATGGTCAAGTATCCGAAAACTTTTGTCCATATAGTGTAAATGTTTAATACATGTTTATTACATCTAAAACACCCTAATGATTTATTTGCGAGCCAAGATACTTTTAATTGCGGGGTAGTAACTGGGTTCATCATACATGACGCGAGGAGATCTATTAAATCATTATTCTTCTTAAAAACATTCCTGGGTTTGTTTTCTAACACATTTTCCAGGATGGGTCTTGTTTAAGAGTCTTCTAATTATCAAAAATGAGTTTCCTAATTCTGTGAGATTTGCTTTTAAATTTAGAAATAAATAGGGATGAGCTTCTAGTTTGTGAAGTAAATTTATCCTCCTTATTTTTTGGTATGCACCTTAATAAGTCACTTTTACGCTTTTTATATGCATAATGATTTGCTTCTTCTATCAAACGGCCAGTACAACTGGGAGGATATTCTCCCAGTTAAACTACCTCTTATTAGCTTGAATTAGGAATTCCTGTATTGAACCCCTATTCCCAAATAATACAAATATAATCAATGTACTGGCCATAAAGCCCCAGGTTCATCCCAAATGGACCATCCCAGATGTATTGGTCCTCAAATGCCCCATGTGCAGGTTGGCAAAATTCGGGGCAATCCTGATGCCCATGGCCATCCCCATTGTCTGAAAATGAAAAGTAGAATAAAAAATAAAATAATTGTGAGTGAGAATAAAAATAATTGAATCCAAAAGAAAATCTTTATGTTTCCACAAGATCCCATCATCTCTGTCAAGTGTATGCTTCATGGCTTTAATATCAGCCAAATGAGGGTTATGGGTATATAATGCCTACACATCCAGGGTCCTAAAACCAAGCCCTAGATGCCAGCATACCCCTTCCAAAAGTTACAATATATGCATGGTGTCGCTGTTGTGAGATCTCAGGGAGATAACATGGTGCTGAATGAAGTGATCAACATAAAACGATAAATTATAGGTTCGGCACCCTATACCCGATATACCGTATATACTCGTGTATAAGCCGAGTTTTTCAGCATACTTTTGTATGCTGAAAAAGGGCACTCGGCTTATACACGGGTGAACTTACCTGGTGTCCGGTCCCTGGCTGTCAACTTCTGCATATGCGTTCCAACAACAGGAAGTTCGGCATTTGGAACGCAAACTTGCGTTCCAAATGCCGAACTTCCTGTTGTTGGAACGCATATGCGTTCCACTGCCGGGTAAGTAAAAAAAAAAATCTCTCTCTCTCTCTCTCTCTCTCTCTCTCTCTTTCTCTCTCTCTCTCTCTCTCTCTCTCATTTTTTTTTTTTTAATTTACAGTGCAATTACATAATGAACAAACAATACAGCCACCATGTTCATACATTTATATCCCTAACCCTTATATACCCCTTTTTTTAGGTTAGGTTGTACCCAATGATTTTATAATCATTTATGAATGTTCCTTGTCATCTAGCTAAAAATGATTTCATAGATTGAACCTATCATTTTTATTTAGGTTTTTAAATTAGCGCTCTTTTCCACCCTAGGCTTATACTCGAGTCAATAAGTTTTCCCAGTTTTATGTAGTAAAATTAGGTGCCTCGGCTTATATTCGGGTCGACTTATACTCGAGTATATACGGTAATAGGACATCCAGGAGGTGAGTGTAGTGATTTGTATATTTTCTGTAAATAATAAAATTGAGGTGTAACAGGGTGCAAAGAAAATAAAACAGTATACTCTTTATTAGTTAGCACCGCCTCGGTACGTACTGGCTCAATCAACACCTCTAATTCAATCTTATATTTGGCAGTGGGATCACCATTGATAGTCTAATAAAAGGTAGTGTCCTGAAGTTGTCTTAAGGCCTCTTTGAAATATTCTTCACAGTTAAGGATCACCACCCCACCTCCCTTATCAGCAGACTTTGTAATCAAAGAGGTACCTTTTTCTAAATCCTTTGGAGCTTTTCTTTCAAATTTAGACAAATTAGTTTTCCCTAAATTGCTATTGAGATTTTTATTACACAAATTTCTGAAGTAATTTAAAGTGTTTTTGTAAAACCCTGGAATCGCTGAACTTCTTTGACTTGTATAGAATTTTGATTTCTTTAAATGTGCTTGCAACTGGTGCAGATCAATGGCTAACAATATCGAATAAAGGTCTTTCCATTGCTGCATCATCAAAACTCTTATTTTGTCTCCAGAGGTATTCTAAGAGAGTCAGACTGTCAAAATCTCCTGAGTGTAAAATAATTGGATTCCCATCTGTCTTTTTTTCGTTCTTTAAATTTTTACATGCAAAATAATAATAATAATTAAGCTCTGTAAACAAATCAAATAAATTTGGCTTTGTACTAGGGGCAAAATTCAATCCTTTTACTAAGAGTTGCAATTGAGCTTTATCCAAGTGGGTGTATGGGGCTCAGAGAATTGCGTCATTGGTCCCGCCCCTTAAAGTTCATAGCCATTTATGACCTATAACAGCAGGGGCCCCCTCATTTAACCTTACCGAGCTGCCAGGATCAGGGAAGTTACGGAGTCTCCCAGACATTCCCGGAGAGTAGGCAACTATGCAGTTCTCTCACTTATATGAGCCTCAGGTCACTTACTCATGTGCCTACTAATATCTGCGTGTGAAAATCCATGCTGTGAAGTTAGACTCGAGCTTATAACATATAAGAACATTTGCATTGAATTGTCTCTTTCTGCTTGCTGAACTGCTGTCATTGGGCTGTTAGTTTATTGCACTTTTGTTCACATGTGTGTGCTAAAATATGCGATTGTATTTCCTCATTATTTTTAGGTTATTGTGTGTTAGAAGTGTTTATTCTGATATGTCGCTAGGTGGAAGAGTTAATCAAAGATAAGACAGGACAAGGGGTCTGGACTAAACAAGGAAAGTAAACAAACTCCATATCATCCACTTTTGTCCTCTATCAACAAGGACTCCAAGGCAAACTCTGCCCATAGAACCAATGGTCACTAGTCAAGAGGATTTTAGCTCCGCACCTCAGATTTTGCGATATAGAAGAGATACAACGGGAATGAAAGGAGGACAATGAATAGAAACAGGAGGAGTGGAGAATTGGACCATAGATACAGCTCAAACAGGAATGAGGGGTGGTTGGGAACACACATACATAGATTTGGTTTCCTCCTTTCAGAAGGGGGAAAGTATTTTTTGCTTTTCTTTTTAAAAGGGAACTAAAATCAAATGTTCTTATTATCTCCATACCACCTCTTCTAAATTTCCACTTTGACCACTGATCCAAATTCTAAATTGGCATTTTCCTTGCAGATGGATCTAATAATGCTATAAAATTACAATATGTATCAATGTTAAGTGCATATAAGCAATCTACAAATGTTTATGGTACGTAGTACAGTATAAGGAATAGGAAGTTAGTTAGGTAGTAGGGAAGTACAATACTGGTAAGGCAGGGGAGGGCTGGCAACCTTTAACCGGGGGGTAAGATTCGACCCACCAGCCTATTTTAAAGGGAAAAAATGCAGGTGGACCAGTTACCCAGCCCAATGTAGTCCAATATGGCACTGGCCCCAGGGCCGTCTCTCCCATTGGGCACAATGGGCAGGTGCCCGGGCGCCCTGCAGCCCAGGGGGCCCGTCAGAGGCAGTGCAAAAAAAAAAAAAGAAGAAAATACTTACCTTACGGTCAGCTGGCGATCCGGCTCTCTCCCTGGTCTCCTCCTCCGTGCGGCACTGGCAGTGCATGTTGGGCGTGACTTCATCACGCCCGCCCGACATCCATTGCGGAGCGCAGCACGGAGGAGGAGACCAGTGAGGGAGCTGGATCGCCAACTGACCGTAAGGTAAGTATTTTCTTCTTTTTTTTTGCAGGATCTATCACTTTTTTTTACACATTAAATCTTTATTAATGTCCTGCATTATATGATAAGTTGGCCAACTGCATCTGTTTATATGTGAAAACAAACATCCAGCATCCCTACTAATTACAAATACTCTAAGGGTATGAACATAAATTAATATAACATAAAGCTAATATTTCTTTGTTGAAATGCCTTAAAAAACAAATCTGAAATTGAAAGATTTAAGAGAAGCCAGAGATGAAATTGAAATGTGATATTGCACTTTGTCACAAATGATCCTAATTCCATATTTCCGTACACATTTTACATTGTGCCCAATGGGAGAGACGGCCCTGTCACCAAGTCCTTTTATTCAAAAATAATAACATCTTGTCTGCTTACACTATAAATTGTGCAACACGCATTCCAACATTTCCATAATATCACAGTGGCGCACGCAGGGGGGGTTTCTGAGTCTCTAGAAACCCCCCCACCTGCGCTAAGTGGCCACTGTCCTATACAGCAGCTATATATGTATATTATATATATGTATTGTATACATTGTATTGTATTATATACAGCACCGCCGCAGACGCTTCTTAGACAGCGCCGCGGCTGCTGTATAGGACAGCGCTGGCGAAACGGAGCTTCTCGTGGTTTTTTTTTTTTTCGGTCGGCGGGGAGAAACCCCCCCTCCCCGACAATCCTCCGTGCGCCACTGTATCATATAGGCTGGCTGTGTATTTGAGTCCTAGGCCACAAGACATCATTTTCAAAAGCCCTAAGTAAATTAGTGCTGTAAACAAAATTATATATAATCACTTTTTTATATATATATATATATATATATATATATATATATATATATATATATATATATATGCGCCTTGGTGCACTGCTTTGCCCGGGGGCCCATAATGTTGTTAAGAGGGCCCTGACTGGCCCCCCAGCACACCCTGTGGTAAGGTATTAGAACCAGAGAGATGAACGTCATGTTTTATTTTCAGTGTTCTTTAGGTTTAAATGCATGCAGCAATACCTTAGATAAACCCACATGCAGCCTACAATGACAGTGCATATGCTCTGGTGGCTTGGCATTTGTTCAGCATCTGTCTTCCACGAGCATTAGTCAAGGCTATAAGAACAAACCAGAGATTTACACTAGATGGCGCTATGTTATATGTGTCTCTACTCTATTGCCACAACCAATATGGTGGTCAGCCACTGACCTGACGTAATAGTACCAAGGTATCCACGAGTTCTATCGCGCGACTTCATCCTCCTTCTTAGTTGAAGCCACGCCCCCTTCTCTCACTTCCGGGCTGCCTTCGTAACAATGGAGAAGATGGCGGAGTAAGGAGAGGTCTGGGCGGAGGAGCCGGAATACAGCGGACAACGGAGCTAACGAGCTCTCTTCACGGTATGTGGCCACGAAAAAATCCAAGGGAGGGAGTGGGCTCCTAACAGCCCTTCTCTTTCCTAGCGGAGCACGTACAAAGTGGCCGCTGTGCAATGTGCAGTTTTGGGTTACAAACTACGAGAGGCCGAGGCTTTTCCTGAGGATATTAGGCCCGATATGTCGGGAGCAGGATTCCGACAGCTCTGGCTGGTTGGGAAGTTAATATAGTCACTAACTGCTTCAATCTTGTGTTCCCTTCCCGATGTGTAATGTCTGGAGCGCTTCTTATATAACCATTATTTGTACCATCGTCGTCCTCCTGTGTCTGTTATTCACACTATGTAATATAATTACTGATATATTTTTCCTCCGAAATATTTTTTTCCTAGAAGCAAGATAAGCGATGTGTATGTACATATTTACTCATTTCCAATCCTAACTACATGAAGTGTTTTTCTATTCCTCTGTGTGTAAAATATTTCGAAATATTCAGGTAATCTCGAATAACTGTACACCTATATATTTGAAGGTCCCCCTAAATAATATGGCGTTTACAGGCTCTTTACTATGTGTGTATAATACCAGTGTTGGGAACACATTGTGAAGTGGGTAGTATCGTCACAGTATTAGAGATGGCCTGGGTTGCTCATGTAAAAAAACAGATAATAATGACTGTGCAGTATGTTTCCTAAGCAACAACGTTGTCTTTCATAAGGGAGCTGGACTGTGACATCATAAAACTGCTTTGTGATATGTGAATAAGATGGAATGCAGGAAATATAGCTGTTATATTTCTTCCTATTCCTTGTATGCTTTGTAGAGTAATCAAGTCTGTCATGACATGGATGAAGCAGTTGTATGATTATGCAATGTAAGTGGCCTTTGAATATTGTTTGGATTTCATAAGATTGGTGCTACATCATTTAGTACTAATTTATTTTTGTCATACATCGGTTACACAGCACATATAGATTTATATGTAATGTATCTGCACTGCTATGAAACTCCTGTACCAGTTCACAGTTTGTTTCAGTTAAATGTTTTTTCTGAATAGTCAAATACTTTCAGGTAAATTTAAGTTTCAAAAGTTGCTGTTGAATAATTTAGAGACACATAAACAAATGCTCCAATTATTAAGGGTTAATTAACTGGAGGGATTGATCATTAGAAACTATGGTTATTTTTTTATTTTTCCGGAAAAGCCACACAAATTCCTGACTGAGAAAATATTTAACGGAACCCTAAGGAAAATGTAAGTGGAGTTTGCTACTCCGGGATGTTAGTAACACTACTTTTTGAAAATGATGTTGTAAGAAAAGCAGTGTACATTACTGCATCTGTGGACTTTGTGACCCTTATTTTCAGAGATGTATTACCCAGTATTGTTTTATTAATGTTTGTTCCCAATTGTAAAGCGCTCCGGAATTTGCTGGCGCTATATAAATATTGATGATATATAGCAAATGTATCATTTAGACCAGGCCTGTCCAACCTGCGGCCCTCCAGATGTTCTGAAACTACAAGCCCCAGCATGCTTTGCCAGTAGACAACTTGTTGATAGCTGGAAGGGCATGCTGGGACTTGTAGTTTCACAACATCTGGAGGACGGCAGGTTGGACAGGCCTGATTTAGACCAATCTCCAACAGGAAGTGATGTGAATTGCAAATATTCCCTGTAAAGCCCTGCGGAATTGGTGGTGCTATATAAATAAATGGTGATGATGTTCACGTGATGTATGTTTACACTGCATTATCAATCCGTTTCTCCACCCGTCATGCTTCGTTTTTATTCCTATGTGAGGGTAAATGTTCCACCATTACCCCCTAAAGTGCGTGCATTTATTCTAAGTATTCACTAATGTGTACAGAGATGTAAAGTGCCCGCTGATCTGAGCAGATGTATGCCAGTCCATTCTTTTTCTTC
Organism: Mixophyes fleayi; assembly: GCF_038048845.1. Taxonomy (NCBI): domain Eukaryota; kingdom Metazoa; phylum Chordata; class Amphibia; order Anura; family Limnodynastidae; genus Mixophyes; species Mixophyes fleayi. Next base: position 62,068,347 of record NC_134410.1, on the reverse strand, counting down.
TTGTTTTAAAAATATTACATCTAATGAGTGTTTTTGTAAGCTATATTTAACAGACCACAATATCATTTGAATCTAGCTGCTTTATCCCTTGGAGTACACATTCCACAAGTTGAAAACCTAGATTCTGGAGGATGAATGCATGCTGCCCTCCCACTGCAATTTAACTGCATTAATCTCTGTCAGTTAGACCCACTTATGTTTTTTATGACATTCAAGTAATTACTATAGCCCTAGGGTTTAGAAAAATAATGTACCATTTAGGAGCCAGTCAGATATAGGTGGTAATTGCATATTCTAAGAATCTACATCCATTGACTTTAATTTAAATGACTCCCAAAAGTTAAGTGTGAGCCCTTCCAGCACCATAACATTCAAGTACATGTACTATCAAAATAATCAGCTGCACACCTTTTCAGAAAAGATATAGTTAATCTTCACAAAATCGAAAATGTGTGTATATTTTAAAGCAGCACTACATCTATGTAAAAATGTTAATAAATAGTAAATATAGGTCAACGTTTGTAGGCCTCGGTGTATACGTTTTTCCTGGGCTATGTTCGTTCTGTAATACAATACAAAATTGGCAAATGAGTTTAGTTCACCACTTTTAAATGACAGCGGAGAGTGTGAGTGGGAGGATCAAACCACAATCTTTTTTTTCTGTTTGTCAATGGATGCATATCTTTCCTGGCTCCTAAAGGGTAAGTACAGAAATGTGTTCAATTAATGCATTTCAAGCAGCACCAAATTAATTTTCTTCTATCAATTGCAAGTTAAGTACATTTTCAAGCATGATATTTCTTGGCTATCCTCCTACAAAACATATCCTTTTCAAAATCTCTCTGGTTGTCAAACAAAAACTGGCACAGTCAGTTTGCTACACAGATGCGCAGCTCTTAGCATGTCCTGTGTTTGCATAGGGGGGAGAAGGAGGATGTCACAATACCATCAGAACTCAGGGTCTTTCTATAGCTTCTCTGCGCTCTACATCATGTGACTGTGGTTGCCTTGGTAGTCCAGAAATATACATAATTAACAGCAGCCTAAATAAGAGAAACAAAAAGCAAAGGGAAATTGTGAATACCAACATTCTTCTTATAGTCTTCCACAGAGATTTATGTAAAAAACCAAAAACCCCAAAACTCTTGTTTTTTCTAATGGGATCACTGCTGTAACATGTGTTTTTAATACAAATTATGCACTTCTACATGGATGTGAAAGTAAAATCATTATACCAAATGAGGCGTACATATTTGCATAACATTAACACCACCTGATGTCCTCTTTCATATAGTAATGTTCACACTTCATACCTTTCAGGAAGAGACATCTGACCTAGAACTTACAGTAGCTGCTGCTTTTGTAATAACTAGTAACAGTTTGTACAGGGATATTTGTACTAAAAATGTCGGAGACCATTGCAGTGACTGACTCCTGAAAGTCCAGCTACATTAATTAATGGTGAAAATAAGTCTGTAAAAGTAATCATGGGAAAATATGAAAGTTTGTATTTTTTCTTAAATTTTTGTCTTTGCTTAATTGAAATAAATATAAGATTGACTTAGGTAGATTACAAATTCAAAAGTTAATTGTGGGCAAAACAGATGCAGCTGGGTACACACTACAGGGTTTTTGTCCAATAATCGGCTCAACCAGCCAACATCCGACCGCTCGTTCGAAAGTCGGGTCAGTGTGTGTAGTGACACGATGGTCGAAAGTCTGCCCAAATGGACGATTGTCGCCTCATTTGGTTGGTCGTACCGTTCAATATTTTCATTTCAATCTCCTTTCCGTTGTGTAGTGTGTATAAACTTCCGAACGATCCACGACAATCCTCCGATACTTCCTTGACCTGGGGGGCGTGTGTAGGTAAATTTGTGATGCCTGTACCAGTCCCACGTGGTGTGGTATCCACACATCACTGATTTGTGTTTTGTATAGAAGTGTATTGCACCTGTATGGCTGCAGACCATACACTTGTATAAAGCATGTGTGTTATTACCATTTGCATCTATGTTGGGAATCTATTCATATTTACCCTTTATAAACTTATACCTTTATAAACTATTCGTTATAAATTCATATTAACCTTTATTAACTAATATTTGTAAAATACCCAGAATAAAGCACACAGTGTTCATGCAACAGTTTTATTGCAGGAAAAAAAAGTAAAAAATTTTTTATTGCAGAATATGGCAAGTGAAAAAAATAGTATTACACTTTAAAGGTGCTACAGGTTTGTGGCAGAACAGTTCCAAACAGCATACACATTTCAACAAAATTTTTCTCAAGGTTTTTAATTTTTTTCTTGATGTCGCTTGGACTTCTATTTCCTTTGATTTCTTTACCTACGAAACAAGGAACCAAAAAATGTTTACCATTAAACTTCTATATCTGTAATTTATATCCAACGCCAGAAATACATTAAATTTTCTCACCTTGCACACTGCTCGAGATCAGTTTGTTTTGGTCCCTGTGGCGCAATCGCAATAGCTGGCTTAACCTCCCATATATTCTGGAAAACAGGCGCCATTTTGGTTATTATAACGGTACAGGTATGTGACCAAAGCATTTAGTTGTCTATAGGTGTTCACTGAAATACCTTTGTGTCTAACTTCTTTCATATCTTGGGATTCAACATAAATTTTTTCTTGTTTGATAACAGGTGTTACATTAGTGGTATCTAAACAGGCCTTGTCACTCTTAATTCTTTGTTCTGACAAAAAAAATCTGTTACAAATTAGGCGTTTACATTGCTTCGTGTGAAACTAGAATGAAATAAAGTCCTTCAAACAGGTACACTACATGTGCTACTGACCTTTTTAATGTCGTAGTCGTACTGGTCCAGTACTTTGACCATCATCTCCACCTTTCTTGGGCTCATTGGATTTGCTCTTTGCTCTTCTTGAGTATCTCCATCCCCCACCCTAACTTTTTCAACATTTTTTGGCCCTTCCAGCACCATCTCTGACTCCGTCTCCGTCTCCATAGCTGCAACTTGCACTGACACCTTCTCCTCACTCGCCATCTTCTCACGCTCCTCGGCGCCAGACAGGCTCCTGCCATTTTATACACTCAGACATGGGCATTCGTTTCTGCTGTGGACCAATCAGCTTTTATGCCCGCAGAGAATGGGGCATTCCATTACATACGAAGGGATTTTATTATTAGGGAATAATTGGTGCATTGCACGTTACCAGTTACATGTTTTTTTCTAGATATTATGTATGGTACTAAACTTCTATTTTATAGGAATGAATGAAGAGACAGTGTTGCCTTCTCTTTTAATGCGGCTTTGGGTGTTAACTATAGTGAAAACTCTGCCTCTTTTATGCTAATGTATTTGGTATATCGTTACATGCCCCGCAAATGTTGCTTCAGTGTGTACGAAATTGCAATCACTGCTCACGACAATATGGCTGTAAAAAGTCGCTAAAGGGACGTCCGCTGTTCCCATTATCGTCTAAAACAAGGCTAGTGTGTATGCAGTCCATGGACCGAGCGATCGGACCATCAATCGGATGTAAAACCGGCATAAAAAGTTGGTGGAAAATTCTGTAGTGTGTACCCAGCTTTAGCCCTTAAAGTGTTGTAAATCTTTTGTTTACCCACTCAAACATTGTGTTAACTTTATTACCCGATATGTATAAGATATGGTCAAATCTGATCCTGACAAAATAAAGGTTTTTGTTTTTTTATTGTTTGGTAAACACTTGATAAAAAAAAACCTTTTAATTATCGTTTATTTATAATGCACACAAGGATTCTGTACCGCTATAGAGGGTGGGAACATAAGCAAAAATGACAAAATAACATAAGCAAAATTACTTGAATACATGCAGCAAATGTACATAATTAAGGAAAATGCTAGGAGCGAAGGCCTCTCTTGTGAGAGCTTACATTCTAGAGGGGATGAAATATATTGCTTGCATAAATGAATATTTAGATTTTTTAGACACATTTTGCCACAATAACTTCAAGTATGTAAGGGTTGATGTCTACCAAATTTGCACACTGCTTAGGAGTTATATTTAGGCTGGGTACATACTACAGAATTTTTCGACCAACGTATTCGCTACAACGATTGTACATTCGACTGGGAAAAATAGCCCAGATCAGCATGCCGATTCATTCGTACACACTTTCTGTGCTCTTCAACTGTCAACCGTTGGCTGAAAAGATCATGACTCTGTAAACTCTATGGAGATCCTGATCGTGAGTACATACACACTGCAGAATTGGAAGAACGTTGTTCCATAACTGAACGAGATTTATAGGTCTGCTGAACAATCAAATGATGATCTTTGCTTTGGAACAATCCTCGTTGTTTAATGCCATAGCATCAGAGTGTACTTCCGTATTGTAACAGGAGATTCCAATGATGTCACTAGGGATGTCCTTCATGTAGGTATTCTCTCTTTTGACAATGCTGATCACACTCTTCTCCTACACACCCATCACTCTGTTGGCCTTCGTGACACCGTTCTTTTCTGGTTCACTTCCTACCTGTGGAATTGCCCCTTTTAGTGTTGATACCTCTGGTACATCCTACCCTCCACTACCTGTTGAGGCTCCCACTAAGCTCTGTTCGGCTGTTACTTCTCTTACTGTGCATCTCTTCTGTTGGGGAACTAACTCGCTCATTCACCCTCCAGTGTTGCTTCTATGCTGACAACACCCAAACTTGTCTCTTCCCCACAACTCTCCTTTCTGTACCTATCTCCACATGAATGTCTCAATGCTACCTAAAGCTCAACATGTCCAAAACTTGTCATCTTCCCTCTTTCCTACCTACCACCTCGCCTCAAATCACCGTTAATGACCCCATCATTTCCTCAGTCTCCCGAGCCTGCTGCCTTGGTGTCACACTTGACTCTGCCCTATGCTTTATTCGTCACATCTTGACTCGCTCCCAATCCTGTTGATTCCACCTTAGAAATATTGTTAGAAAACACCCTTTTATTACCCAACAGGCTACGAAAACTCTTACCCATTTCTCTTATCTCCTGTCTTGACTATTGCAACCTCCTGCTATCTGACACCCATATATCCACACTTCAATCCAGCCTTAATGCTGCTGTAAGACTGATCTCCCTCTCAACGCTCATATCAAAATACTCTTCCTCCTGTCCTCTTAGATCTACCACTGAGCTGCGCCTTGTCTCGTCTCTGGTAACCACATCTCGCTTGTGCCTACAAGACTTCTCCAGTACTGCTCCCACTTATTGAATTCCCTAGCACACCCAATCAGACTTTCCCACAGCCTTCAACTCTTTAGATGGTCTCTCAAAAACATTTTTTTTTTTTTTGAGTTTACCTTATCCCTGATTATACTATTTACACCAATACACCCTAACAGCTGTCCCAATCTCCATTCTAAGCCACACTTGCTCCTCTTGTTTCAGCTGTGCCCTCTTCCACTTAGAATGTAAGCTCTCTAATGTGCAAGTTCCTCATACCCTTTGTTTTCATGTCTACATTTATTTTGTATGTGTCTGGTTTATTTGAGTCCTGTTTTCCCCACTGTAAAGCGTTGCGTAGCACTGTGACACCTTACAAATTTGCGATAAGCTCTTCTGTGCAAGGCATTACTATTCGGCCTGTGCTGACTTAAATCTAATAGTAACTTGTAGTTACTAATAGATTCAGTTTACATTGGCTCTGTTAGTAACAAATAGTTGAGACCTATTGACCCATTAAAATATCTTCTGGTTTACCAGAAAAGGAAAAATAAGTTTAAACAAAATTAAACTTTAATACCTTTTTCTGTGTCTCTAAGACCATTCTTAAAAGTATGTGTGTGTATATATGTGTGTATATTATAGAGAGCTAAAATTAACTGGTCAATGTAGTAAAAAAGAAACCACTGTGTCCTGACAAAACGATTTAAAATGTATTTAGGTTGATTGAGAAAATAAACTCTTTTTTTGCGGAACCATGAAAATTAGCCTGGTCATAAGTGTTCACCACTGCTCATCTTGAAAGGGGTTACGAAAAATCACTAGTGCAGTATTTTCTATTAAATATTGTTGCGCCCCCCCATTTATCAGTGATTTTAGAATAAAGACCAATGACTGTGTTATACAGTGTATAATAATGTTGCAGGACATCTTCGTCTTCAGATACCTGGGAAACCAGAATAAAGACAAGCAAAGCAGCTCATTAATAATAGTTTGAGTTAAATACAATTAAAATAACCTAGTGTTTTTCCTTTCCCCAGATTTATTAATTATGCTCACATAACTTCAGACATTTTATTCCATGTGTCTGCATTGAGTGTAGGACTGTCAGGTGAAATTTAATTTTCTTATTTCAACATACTTTGCCATAGTTTTTTTCCAAGTGTTTTAAACCTTTTACCTTTTCTTGAGTGGCACAACTGTTTTCAGAAATTCACTGCCTGTTGCTATTTTTCTTTAAAGTCCAGGTCCATATCCTGAGTGACTGACTATAATCAATAGATGCTACTCTTTTCACCAATGTATACATTTAACTCCATTGACTAATTACATATGAGGCTTTAAAAGAAATTGGAAAATTAGAGCTGAGTATTACATTTCATAGAAATATCTTTCCATAATTACAGCACAGTCACATGACAGATTTGTACCATCAAACGCTGATACTGTGGAAATATTCAGTATCCTATACCTATGTCGCGTTCACAAACTTAGATATCTCCCTTGTACATAGTTTTAAAATGAGTGTATTCATTTGTTTGTGTAGTGTTACTCTTCGTAAGAAAAATGAAGACTAGAAAAAAGTAGGGCCAATCCATAATGATATATTTAGAAGACTAAAGGTTGTACTTGTAAATCCAGAGGAACTGACTAGAGCCTGTAGACACTTCTAAGTTTATATAAAAATTCACCTATTGTCTAAAGTGGAGGCAGCCATTTTGTTGGTCCAATGAATGTATGTGAGCATGTGGTATATTAGTGATGGTTCAGTTTTGTTGTTTAACCCCCCTCTCTATTATTTGTTACATAATTTGCTATGATACATCATTTGTGTTTTGTTAATTAAGGAGTGATAGAGACAGAAATCATTGATGTCGACTCCTTTCATCTATATCTTTGCTTTGTGACCTTTTATATCTTTGCTCTTAGTGGTTTGAAATGTTCTGATATATACCTATACCATGTATGTTTTTTGTCCTGCCTGCACTTTGTCCATATATTCAGTGGCATCCACTCGTCCTTTCTGCCAGCACTTGAATGTTTATGGTAGTTTGAATGATGACGTTAGCTTGTTGAACCGTGTAAATTTTCTACATGCAGCCAGCCACTAGCTTTATTGAAGAGCTGACTTTGGTTGTGAACAACTCCTGAACTCGTGTCGGCACTAGTGTGGCAGTTTGCCTTCATATTCTCTGTTGCAGATGCCACTATAACTTTTTTTCATTGCCTTGGTCACTGAAATGTCTTTAGCACTACCTAAATGTCTGCAGATGGCATCCTGTACGTCTGGTTATGTTTGTGTAACCATTTAGCGAACAAAGCAGACATAATTTGCTGATGCTATTGTTTTAATTAAGGTTCCTGTTATTTTTCCAGTAGTGCGTCTTTTTAGACTTGCTACAGGACTTTAGACTCACTACTCAGAATGTTGAACTGAACTAAGCAAAAAGATCCTTCAAAATTAAGATGGTAAACTGCTTCTTACCCTTTATAATAGTTAAAAAATCATACTCACTGAAGGCGGTCACCTCATTGATAAGTGTCTTATGTCAGTGCTGTTGACTAACGAGTGACCAGTGTCCATGTGATCTGGTTGCTTAAGTGCAGGCCCCTTGTATCCAGTCTGCTTTGGAAATTGGTCTGAATAGCAGGATAGGGCTATTGGGTTATATATTATGCTATCAGCAAGTAACTGATAAGGCTTGCTTATTGTTTTGTAATATAGTGAAAATAAATATTTAGTGGCTCAAATATGCAAACCCAGCAGGGAAGATGAATTTGGGTGATCATGACGTATGGGCGGACCACTAACCTTAATACAATCTTATGTTCAACTTCAGCATAAGTAACAGGTGTTAATGCTTTATATACATTAAAATGTTTTCTTTTTTCAAAGACTATTTCTCTGCTTACCCAGTCATTTATTTTGACTCTGTACAGCCTGTCTATAGGTCACAAGTGGTGAAGATCAGAATAGAGATTTCAGGTATCAATTTTCCCTGTCTAGGCTGAACTGCAACTGTGTTGTTTTTACTTTTAATTGTGAAATGGTACTGCTTTTATACACCATTTGCCATGGATGGATTGAGTTTTGCCTCGTGTCATAAGGTTGATATTGTACTCTTGCAGAGGTTTTAGGTTTTTTTTGTGTTTTTTGTTTTTTTTACGGAATCTGAATCTCCTACTGTGCATACACCTTGAAATACATTGCTTTATTCTAGAATGTACACACATGACAGTATAACATTTAGATTTATTGTTGTTTTTTTTTTTTTAATACACTGCACTTGGTTTTATTTCTGGTACAATAAAGTTTACAGATTATTTAATGTTGTCTTGGCTCCATGGATTCCATGCTGATTCTCCATATGACAGACCGCATTTTATATTGCTGATCTTGCCTCCAGGTAAACCACACATTAGCTGCAGTAGTGCTCATACTTTTCCTATGTTTGTAAATGTGCAATAATTGCTGTGCTGAGACATGAAGTAAGTGGTTCATAAATAATTCTCAAATCAGTTTTTATGCTGTTCAATCAGTGGTATGTGACTGCATGGATTTGAGCCTAACTCACAACTAGTGAGCATTATTTATTACAATCGTACAGATTTTCCAAACCGTTCTCCACCTTACCACCTTGTGCAGTGAGAATGTTTTCGTGTATATTATGAGATTGCAGATCAGAATAAGGATTTGATCTTTGGTTATAGTTTATTACATTGACTTATAACTCTTATGTGGCCAATTTGCTTATTTGTGAGTTGGGTGATTTCAACACAGTTGATCAACCATCTTATTTGTGTCATACTGCAGAAAAAAACTTGACTGATAGGAGATTGCTTATTGCTTTGAAATATTATTGTATTGAGACACCTGGAGGTGGAAGGACACACTGTAATTTAAGGTTAAACCAGAGAAGTTGCATGTGTGAGAAATGTACTCTTCAAAGAATATGTAAAAACTATACTTAGAAGTAGGTACCCTTGTTACTGGGATATATTCCAAGTTTTAAGTTTGAACCTCTAATATAAAGATCAGTGTCACACAAGTATTTTGTAGCCGTTTTTCTAAGTTGTGGGTACCTTAAGTTCCTTACTTTTTCTAATTTGTTGTATAATTATAAAGTTGATTATGGGTAAGTGTATATGGAGGGAACATAAACCGATGAGCCACAACATTTAAACCACCTGCCTAATATTGTGTAAAACAGCTGTGATCCATTGAGGTATGCACTCCACAAGACTTCTGAAGGTGTCCTGTGGTATCCTTCACCAAGTCGTTGGCAGCAGATCCTTTAAGTCCTTTTACGTTGCGAAACACTTCCCACAGATGCTCGATCGGATAGAGATATTGGGCATTTTGAAGGCCAAGTCAACACCTTGAATTCTGTCATGTTCCTCAAACCATTCCTGAACAATTTTTTGCAATGTGGCAGGTTGCATTATCCGGCTGAATGAGGCCACTACTGTCATGGAATACCGTTGCTATGAAACGGGTTTGTTTGGTCTGCAACAATGTTTTGGTAGGGGATGATTCCATTTGCTTGCCATGCTTCTTCCCATGGTGTCATCTCTTCCCCAGGTAAATGACGCACATGCACCTCCGCATGATGTAAGAGAAAACATGATTCATCAGACCCCAGACTACCTTCTTCCATTGGTCCATTTCTGGCGCTCATGTATCCACTGTAGGCATCTTCAGCAGTGGAACAGGGGTCGACATTTGCACTCTGACTGGTTTGTGGCTACACAGCCCCATACGCATCAAGCTGCGATGCACTGTGTGTTGTGACACTTTTCAGTCATAGCCAGCATTAACTTTTTCAGCAATTTGTGCTACAGTAGCTTTTCTGTGGGTTTGGACCAGATGGGGCTAGCTTTCGCTCACCACACGCATCAATGGGTGCCCATGACCTTGTCAACCATTCCCCTGCTGTCCTTTCTTTGACCATTTTTGGAAGGTACTAACCACTACACATCCCGAGAATACTTCAAAAGACCTACTGTTTTGGAGATGCTTTGACCCAGTCTAGCCATCACAATTTCACCCTTGTCAAAGTCGCACAGATTCTTACTCTTGCTTATTTTTCCTCCTTCCAACAAATTGGCTTCAAGAATTGACTGTTTACTTGCTGTCTCTTATATATTGAAAGGTGCCATTGTAATGAGATAATGTTACTTCGCTTGTCAGTGGTTTTAATGTTGTGACTAATCAGTGTATATATAATTGATTAAATGGCATTTATGTTAATAAAAATTAAGTTTAGATCTTCAATTCTTATCAGCCTATTAGTGTATTTTCTGCAACATTCTTCAGACTAGTTACCTTCGGGAGCAAATGCAGGATTTCCACACCATACAGCGACAGTGTATGCAATGAACATGGCTATAATTTAAGACACCAACTGTTCCCATCCCCTACAAATACACAGGCAATGGTAGCCAACTGCCCTGATGCTGTTAGGGCAGTCCCAGCTTTGTGTCATTGTCCCAGTCAGGACATGGTTCCAACTGCAAGTATGTTTGTCCTGCTTTACACTGTATATAGACCTATCTCCCCCCGATGAATGGTACTTTTCGTTAATAAATGACCATACACCCCCCCTCAAAACAACCATAATAAATATCTAGCATTCACATTTAGTAAATAGCCCCCCTTCTCCCCAAACTCAGCCCCGCATTCAATTAGATCCAAACCACTCCTTTAATTAAATAATGCAATCACCCAGCTTTAAATTATTAGTCACTGCTATGACTCCACTATTAAATAGTGCCTCCATGAAATAATTTATCCCCACCAATAAATTATTTCCCACCCACTATTTAAATTATTTCCCCCACCATCACTGTTAGATTGCTGCAGTCTACACTCCCATGCAGTGAGAACTATCCCCCCTCTCCACCCACACTTCCACCTGGCTCTGTATATTTCAGAGGCAGACTCTTCTGTTTGCCTCTTGTTCCCTGCACGTAAATCATGTGCACAACACACGTGTGTGTGTGAAAGGATGCAATGCAGGAGGGACAGGGACGGGCAACATATTTGCAAAGATGCAATTGCCTAAATGGCAGTGAGCAACTTCTTTTACAAATTTATTTTTATATTATGTAACACAAAATGCCTAAATGTTTTATTTTAATTAGCAATTCATATTTATAATCTAATGTTCTTTTTTTTTTTGTAACTAAATTTTTATCCCATTGTAATTTCTTTCTGTGCCAATATATTTAGTCTATTGACATATTTTTTTTGCCAGTTAGACAGGTTCACCTTTATATTCATCAGTCAACATGGAGAGTACTGATTCTACCGGGAAAGGAAATTCTGAACAATCAGATTCTCAACGCCAGAGTCAGATGGACCGGCTGGATCGAGAGGAAGCTTTCTATCAATTTGTGAATAACCTCAATGAAGAGGACTACCGTCTCATGAGAGATAACAACTTATTAGGGACTCCAGGTATGCACTTCAGACATTGTCTTAAATATAAAATTGTAATGGGTCGGATGCAAGTTTTTTTAAATGGTTATTAATCTGTGCTGTAGTCCCCTCTGCTAGATTCCTCCTGTGTTCACTGAATTATTAATTGAAGTTCTCTAATCTGAATAGTAAACAGTGTCTCAACCATGAGTATTCTACTACTTTTGATGTGGTCAGTAGCTAAATTGATTCTATACTCGTGCTGCATTTACAATAGTGATCTGTGAATATCATTTGAATGTATCCAACATTTCTTTTCTGTCATTACTTCAGACCGTTACATGGAGCAAAGACTATTGTCTGTGCCCATAAAACTGCTTCCCATCTTCATATAGAAAGTAGGGCCCCCCACTGTTACCGCCATCAAGCTGTTAGAAGTTTTTAACTTGTTAAGGCAGTGGTTCCCAAACTGTGCGCCTAGGCTCCCAGGGGTGCCTTGGAGATCTCACAGGGGTGTCTGGGCCAGGGCCAGTGGTAAGCAAGGCGGGGGAATACTTGGTAATTATTTTGGCATAGGGGTGCCTTGAAAACTTTTTGGAGACCCTAAGGGTGCCTTGAACTGAAAAAGTTTGGAATCCACTGTGTTAAGGTGTTCCATATAATACTTTTTGCCATTAGACAGCCACAACTCTGTTCCAGTGAGCTGTTACTTTATAACAAGTATCAGATTTTAATGTTCCTAGGTATTGGAGGCTGTTAAAGTAACTGTGAAGTATCTCCACATGACTTACATAAGTAGTAACTTTGAGTGAGCAGGGAAGCCTTATTTATGGGGAGTGGTGGTCTGAAACAACAAAGTGATACTGCTGCAGAGTGTTTGTAATGTAAAATCACTACGCAAGCAATCTTAATAGTTCTGGTAAATTGTACAGCGCTGCAGAATATCTTTGAGCTTTATAAATAGTCAGTCCCTTCATATTAGAATTCTGTGGAAACAAAATGAGTGTTAAGCATGATCACTGATATGCACTTTATTTGGTTTACTCAATATGGTGCATCATTAAGCCCTTGCCTCCTTATGCTCTGCTTACTCATAAATAATGAAGAGTCAGAGGGTGGGAGAGAAGGCACTGATCACCAGACAATAGCACCCCACACTACAGAAAACCTGAAGCAGGGGTTTTGTAATGAGCAGACCTCCCCATTCTGGCACCAAGGAGTCATGGGTACCCTTGTTTGAAAGAAGTGCACTCTTTCAAATTAGGTGCCCACTTAGTAGTTTCTGTCTGATCACCAGACAATCACACACAACACTACATAAATTGTTCATTCCAGAGAATTGGGTGGGTAAGAGCAAATATACCCAGATCTCCCCGATCGTTTTTATGCATATGTTGTCTAGTTTTCAGAATGGTATGCCATGTTTAGCTACCTATAATGTTCCTAGTCGTTTTGGAAATTGGACTGATGTCATTTCAAGAATCTCAAATTATTTCTTGGTGGTCTTTAGAAAAAAATATATACAATTTATTTTAGTTCACTATCTTGCGATTTAAATAGAAACACTTTTTGCCCATTTTTGGTCGAATATTTTTTTGCTGTGACGAAATATAAGCAAACTAATAGTGTTTCTGATTTCTGGATGGGGGGTAAGCAAAAACAAAAGTATAATTTGTGTGGGTGGTGCATAAACAAATTACTGATATTGATGTTGGAATTTGACCGGACCACAAAATGCCAAAATAGGCTCAGCGACGAAGGGTTTAGGGCTCTGTGCAAGTCAGTCAAGTTCTTCCACATCAAACTGCGGTAACCATTTTTTTTATGGACCTCGCTTTGTTTGGGATCATTGTCATGCTGAAACATGGGGCCTTCCCCAAACTGTTGCTGCAAAGTTGGAAGCTCACAATTCTCTAGAATTTCATTGTATGCTGTAGCATTAAGATTTTCCTTTAATGATATAAACAGCCATAGCTAGCCAAGAAAAACAGCCCCAGACCATTATTCTCCCCCCCCCCCCCGCTAAAATTTATAATTGACAGTATGCATTTGGGTAGAAAGCGTTCTTCTGGCAACTGCCTAAGATTCATCTGTTAGACTGCAGATGGTGAACCGTGATTTACCACTCCAGCCACTGCTCTGAAGTCCGATGGCCGCATGCTTTACACTACTCCAGTCGACATTTGGCATTCTGCATGTTGATCTGATGCTTGTGTGTGGCTGCTTGGCCATAAGAGGCCAATCTATGAAGCTTCCAATGAACAGTTGTCGACGTTTGATTCCAGATGCATTTTCAAACTCTGTAGTGAGTGTTGCAAGGACAGACAACTTTTTTATGCTGCAATTGGCGGCCCTGTTCTGTGAGCTTGTGTGGCCTAGTGCTGAGCTCTTGCTTCTAGACATTGCCTCTTCATAATAACAGTGAAGCGCTTACAGTTGACCGGAGCATGTCTAGCAGGGCAAAAATTTGATGAACTAGCTTTTGGAAAATGGCATCCTATGACCGTCCCACATTGAAACTTGTTAAGCTCTTTAGTAGGACCCATTCTACAGCTAATGTTTGATTATGGCGATTGCATGGATGTATGATTGATTTTATGCATCTGCTCGCCATGGGTGTGGCTCAAATGGCTAAACTGTCTGATTAGAAGGGGTGTCCACAATAGTTTTGGCCATGTAGGGTATTATAAGATAAGAATTTATTTTCTCTAGTTATTTTTGAAATTGAAAAGAGGAGGTCATTTGATGTTTGTTGGCAGCTTTAGGCAAAGAATATGGTCAAGAATTATGACCTGTTTAGTTTAACCCACTGATCCAGCTTTAAATAAGAACTGGAGCCATGGTGAAGCTCAGTGGTGGATAAAGCAGAAAATAAGAGCTGAGTGGTGCAAGAGAAAACTCAGATAGATGCATTGTGGTTCTAAGGACTTGCCCATGATCTAATATATATGAAAAGTAATTGTAAGATCAAGGGGGCCGACAATTGAATAGCGAGATCTGGTGATTTGGTAACGTGAACATTGACACTTAAGCAGATTCATGTGAATCTGCTGAAGTGTTTTGTATAACAAATGGAACCAAGTAGTTGCAATAAGGTGAATATTTAATAGATTGGAACCAAATTGTCATTTGGATGTATGTCATAACTTTTAGGTCTGAATCAAAAGCAAATTTGATATGAGCAAGAAGCAATGAATGCATTTTATGCAGATATATACCAAGGAAGAAATATTGGAAGAGATACACATTACATTTTATTCCATATACGAACTAATGGACAATTGAAAAAAAATATATTGTGGATGTTATACAATTGATTATATTTTACGAGCTGGAGATTAGCGCCGTCTTTTACATAATTGTGTTGTCTTATGTTATGTTTCAGGGTGAGGTGGACCCTGTTTGTATGTAAATATCGGCAGCTGTCTCATCTTTTGCGCGGATAGTTTTTTTAATTTTTGTTTGATTATTGAATAATAGTTTACTAAAATTATGCACTGTTTTTGCATGTATCTATGACTATTAACCGATTTGGTGATTATTTGTGTGTATATTACTACTCAACCGATTGATATGTCATCACCATCAGCTATTTATATAGCGCCACTAATTCTGCAGCGCTGTACAGAGAACTCACATCAATCTCTCCCCCATTGGTGCTTAGTCTAAATTTCCTAACATATATATATACACACAGACCGAGAGAGACTAAGGTCAATTCAATAGCAGCCAGTTAACCTATTGGTATGTTTTTGGAGCGTTGGAGAAAACCGGAGCACATGGAGAAAACCAACGCAGACGCAGGGAGAACATACAAACTCCACATGGTCAGGAATGAAACTAATTTCCACAGTGCTGTGAGGCAGAAGTGCTAACTACTAAGCCACTGTGCTGCCTCCAAACTGCTATTTTAAAGGGGCATATATGGCGTGTTCTGACTAGTGAATCTGCTGATGTACACACTATCAGTAGCTGTTCCTACAGTTCATGCGACTTGCTGTCAGTGGATGCGCCGTTTCCTCTGAATTTTCAACTGGCCGTATCTTTTCCTGCTTGAGGCTACACACCACAAGACAGCAGATAAACTGAGGAGAATATATATATATATATATATTTACTGTACAAAAATTTTAGGCAGGTGTGGAAAAATGCTGCAAAGTTGGACTGTTTTCAAAAAGAAGTGTTAATGGTTTATTTTTTATCAATTAACAAAATGCAACTTGAAACCCCAGTCTGCTTCGAAATCTTTGCCTGGGAGAGACCTTGTGGATGCTGTATAACTACCTTGTGTCTTGTTTCTGTGCTCAGTTTTGCCATGGTGTATGTCCTGTGACATGAAACTGTTTTCCACAACCTCATCTTAGCAGCAGAGTTTGGCTGCTCCTCAACCCAGTTTTAAGCCTTCTATACAGCTTGGTTAATTATACACCTAACCTTAATCCTACAAGATTCCTGACATGGAAGAATTAATGCTGTTTTGAAGGCAAAGGGTGGTCACACCAAATAATGATTTGATTTAGATTTCTCTTCTGTTTGTTCACTTTATTTTTTATCAATTAACAAAATGCAAACTAACACTTCTATTTTTGAAGCATTCTTACTTTGCAGAATTTTTGCACACCTGCCTAAATCTTTTGCACAGTATTGTGTGTGTGTGTGTGTGTGTATATATATATATAATACTCATCTGAGTTAGTTCATTTGATCTCCAACTATCATTTGGCCAGTTTGATTTACATAGCCCTAAGCTACTGGAGATTTTCTCTACCACTTCAGGACACTTGTACATATTGATGGGGGTAGTATGGAGTTCAGAGAAAATGGTGGAGTCCCAACACATGCACTAAGTGTGCGGAGGGGAATTTTAC
This sequence comes from Mixophyes fleayi, assembly GCF_038048845.1. Classification (NCBI taxonomy): domain Eukaryota; kingdom Metazoa; phylum Chordata; class Amphibia; order Anura; family Limnodynastidae; genus Mixophyes; species Mixophyes fleayi. The sequence continues at coordinate 62,051,878 of NC_134410.1, read as the reverse complement.
TATATACTTTTACTATTCTGTAAGTGTGTGTGTGTATACATATATATAATTTTCCGATCAGTCACAACATTAAAACCACCTGCCTAATATTGCGCAAGTCTCCATCATGCTGCCTAAACAGCTCTCATTCGTCAAGCGTAGACTCCACAAGACCTCTAAAGGTATCGTGTGGTATCTGGCACCAAAACATTAACAGATCTTTTTTAGTCCTTTTAAGTTGCGATATGGTACATCTATAGCTTGTGCTTGTTTTTCCAGCACATCCCACAGACACTCGATTGGATTGAGATCTTAGGCAATTTGGAGGCCGGGTCAATACCTAGAACTCGTTCATGTTCCTCAAACCATTTCTGGACAGTTTTTGCAGTGTGGCAGGATGCATTATCCTGCTGAGAGCCCACTGCCATCGGGCAATACCGTTGCCATGAAGGAGTGTGCTTGGTCTGACGCATACCAGCTACCTAAACATTGTTGCAAAGTAGCATCCACATGAATGCCAGGACTCAAGGTTTCCCTGCAGACCTTTGCCCAGAGCATCACTCTGCCTCCGCTGGCTTGCCTTCTTCCCATAGTGCATCCTGGTGCCATCTCTCCCCCAGGTAAACGATGCACATACAACCGGCCGTCCACATGATGTAAAAGAACTTGATTCATCAGACCAGGCCAGCTTCTTCCCTTGCTCTGTGGTCCAGTTCTGGAACTTTGTGTGTCCATTGTAGGCAGTTTTTGGCGGTGGACAAAGGTCAGCATGGACACTATAACCAGTCTAGGGCTACGCAGCCCCATTTGTAGCAAGCTACGATGCACTGTTATGATGCCTTTCAATCATAGCCAGCATTAACCTTTTCAGCAATTTGTGCTACACTAACTCTTCTGTGGGATTGTCCCAACATGTTAGCTTTCACTCACCACGCGCATCAGTGAGTCTTGGGCGTCCATGAGCTTTTCATTGTTTCACCGTTTGTCCTTCCTTGGACTGCTTTTAATAGGTACTGATGCTCTGACCCAGACGTCTAGACATCACAATCTGGCCATTGTCAAAGTCACACAGATCCTTACATTTGCCCATTTTTCCAGCTTCCAACACCAAATTCAGGAACTGACTGTTCACTTGCTGCATTATATAGCCCACCACTTGACAGGTGCCATTGTAGCGAGATAATGTTATTCACTTCTCAATGGTTTTAATGTTGTGGCTGATTGGTGTATATAATATATGCCTTTGTATTTGTGTCTGTATCTGTGCTTGTTTCAGTGTCTGACTGTTTGTTATAATTCCATAATCTGTATAAAAGCATAAACTTCTCAGTTGCTTCTAATATCCGTCTAATTTGCAGTAGGGACTACGTTATCCAATACTATAATGGGTCTTTCCAACTAAACTCATTCAATTTTCAATTACTTTTTTTTACAATACTTTTCCCAATTCTAATTGCAACCAGTATACTTAGTGCTGTCAAAGTTTATAACAAATTATACTTTTTTTTATTTTATTTATAAGAGTTTGACATTTTCAGTATTTGACAATTTTCTCATGCATCAATGTAAAAAACCCTCATTTTCTCATGCAAGGATTGAGATTTCAGTAAACAATTGTTATTGAGGTTTCCAATTAAGTGTTGGTACATACTATTTATTATTTGATTTATTTAATTATGCATTTCATAATCTTTTATAAAGCTCTGACCTATTATGCAGCTCTGTATATTGAGGCGGGTAGTGACACAAAAAAATTCCATACAATGACATGAAACAGAAGTTAGATGGCCCTGCCCAAATAAACTTACAATCTAAGAGGTGTATGGAATTCTTGATACATAAGGTAGTGAGTAGCTACTGGTAGATACAGTTTGTGTGACTATTTTAATGCAGCACTATCAGCCACATATAATACAGCAGTAATCTTTTTTGCAGTTTATTACAGGGATCCAGATTAAATAAATGAAATGTGATCGCTTTGTCAGTGAATGGGCAGAGCTTCATCCCGCAACAAACGATTTAGTTTTGTGAGCAGTCAAAATTGATGACCGCCTGGTCTCTTTTAATGTTTTTAATAACGTGTGTAGTACGCTGATTGCTGTTGAGCTGTAAAAGAATGTGTTTTCAATGTCGGGTTTATAAAAAGTGTCAATAAATGTAATTTATTGTAAATGTCTCAAAACTGCACATCTCAACTGAGACCCACTGTTTGTATAACACTCATGTTTCAATTGTTCATCAGCTGTTCCTTTAACGGATCAGTACCTGGATAGTTGTTGCCTTCATCTAAATCAGAGGTGTCCAAGTTCAGTCCTCAAGGCCTTCCAACAGTTCATGTTTTTATGCTTTCTTTAATCATACACAGTTAATCTATTTGACTGGGTCAATAATTATCCCACCTGTTTTATACAGACAGAAATCCTGAAAACATGATCCGTTTTATAGCCCTTGAGGACTGAACTTGAATACCTCTGATCTAAGTAACAATCTTTTCTAAGGAAGTGTATGTGTATGTGTTGCCCATAGCAACAATTTATATTCTGGTACATTTTAGAAAATGATAGCTAGAATCTGATTAGTAGCTATGGGCACCACTTCCTCTTTACCTTTTTAGAAGTTTTAATAAATCTAGCCCCTGGAGTTGCAGCCTTACACATGTTAATTTGCTAGACATACTTTATTTTGCAATAAAATAAAGTTGTTGTAACTGGGACTTGATCTGTCATCCTATACCATTTCTTCAAACATCAAGGAATAAACACAAACTTTAAGTCCTGTTTCTTTTTTAAATTTGTTCTTAAATTTTTGAATTTCTGAACTTTGAAATGTGGACTACCTCAAACCTAGTCATGTGGGTTTTTTTAATTGAAGCATTTCAGTCCTGGCCTAAAGTTTTGAATACTCACAAGTGTGAAAATTTGCAGATGTTGACTTAGAAAATATGTGTGTGTGCACACACACACTAACAAAAAAAGCGCATTATATGGTAATTTGCGTTCAATCACTTGACATGGAATGATCCTAGTGGTTTTAATGTTGTAAGTTTAAACATGTACATTTAACCCAACTATATATTAACTATCTTGTGTTATCACTTGCTTTAGGGGAGATTACTAAAGAGGAATTGCTGAGAAGGCTGCAGCAAATCAAAGAAGGACCACCTCAACCAAATACTGATGAAAACAGAGGTAGTTATAATGTAACATTAAAACCTTATGGCGAGGAAAAGTTGCCTAGTATCAGGAAAACAGCCACTAGGAATCTGAAAAGATTCAATTACTCCATGCACCTCTTGTTGTTTTTGTTACATTGTATGTGAAGCTAATGTGTGGGACCTTGGTAAGATTAGAACTTATGCACTGCTCATTTCCCCTCACCATCGGTGCTGTGCATTCACAAGTGTCAGACAATTGCCATGGTTTTGAACATAAGTGCCTAGCAAACCAGTGGTTCCAAATACAAGCAGCCAGGTGGATTGGATAGTGTGTAAGTTAGTGTGCATTTGCTGAGCAGAAACTTTATGTAAGCAGGCGAAATGTTTTGTCAAGGAATGATTTCGGAGAATGCGGATAGGTTAGATTTAGAAGTAACACAATTAGTAATTTCTATGTGTCGGCAAAAGATAATCCATCTGTATTAAAATTGAACTTGCTAGTTTGTTGGCATATTAGTTAAGTGTGGTTTTGTAGGTATACAGATGATCTCAGTATAGAGATTTGTATTTGTACTTTGTGTTCTAAATGTAATATAAATGTAACGCTGTCCTGATTAGTAATAAGTTTGTGGTACTTTTTTCTTTTTTTTTTTTTTCTTTGTCTTAACATATTAATGAAAAAAGTCCCTTGTGTTTAGTTTCTACAGGAGAGGCTACAGAAGACTCCTCAAATGGCGATTCTATAATTGACTGGTTGAATTCAGTCAGACAGACTGGAAATACAACAAGAAGTGGACAGCGAGGCAACCAATCTTGGAGGGCAGTAAGCAGAACAAATCCAAATAGCGGTGATTTTAGGTTTAGTTTGGAAATAAATGTGAATCGCAGTGCCGCTAATCAAAATATGCCCTCAGCTGAACAGTCATCAGAAGCCCCTGGGGTTGAAGATATGGAAGTCAGCAGTCAGGGTGAGGCTGAACCTGATAGAGAGACTGAACCTGAAATTCCAGTCCCATTGGCAGTCCCAGTGGCAGTTCCTGTGGCAGTCCCATTGGCAGCCCCAGTGCCATTCCCTGTGGCAGCCCCTGTGCCAATCCCCGTGGCAGTCCCATTGGCAGCCCCTGTGCCAGTCCCCGTGGCAGCCCCTGTGCCAGTCCCCGTGGCAGCCCCCGTGCCAGTCCCCGTGGCAGTCCCATTGGCAGCCCCTGTTGCAGTCCCCGTGGCAGTCCCTGTTGCAGTCCCATTGGCAGCCCCTGTGCCAGTCCCCGTGGCAGTCCCATTGGCAGCCCCTGTGCCAGTCCCATTGGCAGCCCCCGTGGCAGTCCCATTGGCAGCCCCCGTGGCAGTCCCATTGGCAGCCCCTGTGCCAGTCCCCGTGGCAGTCCCATTGGCAGCCCCCGTGGCAGTCCCATTGGCAGCCCCTGTGCCAGTCCCATTGGCAGCCCCTGTGCCAGTCCCATTGGCAGCCCCTGTGCCAGTCCCATTGGCAGCCCCTGTGCCAGTCCCAGAAGTAACTGTAGAGGAGGCTACTCCTCAGAGAGGTCAAAGGAGGGCAAGAAGTAGAAGTCCGGACCAAAGAAGGATCAGAGCAAGGACTGATCGAAGCAGGTCACCTCTGAATCCAATTGTTGAGCAACCCCATCGAAGGGCTCAACATAGCTCATCACAGACTGTTGATGCTTCCCCTGTTGTAGAAGCAGAGGGAAGCTCCAGGACCAGACAACTTGTGACTGCATACCTGAGCAATTCTTCAGTTGAGACAGAGGGCAGCTCTAGAACTAGACAGCATGTAACATCCAGACAGCAGGCACTTGTTACCGAATCTCAGAATCCAAGTGCAGCTCTATCAAACCCAGAGACAAGAAATACTTCCCAATCCCCTCCAACAGAGACTCAAGACACTGCAGAGCCCACAGGAACAGGTCAGAGGCCACCAACCATAGTTTTAGATCTTCAAGTTAGGCGAGTGCGCCCAGGAGAATATCGCCAGAGAGACAGCATAGCAAACAGAACCCGCTCTCGCTCTCAGACCCCTAACAACACAGTTACTTATGAGAGTGAACGGGGAGGATTCCGACGCACTTTCTCACGATCAGAGCGTGCTGGCGTCAGGACATATGTCAGCACCATCAGAATCCCAATCCGAAGGATACTGAACACTGGCCTAAGTGAGACCACCTCTGTTGCTATCCAGACGATGCTGAGGCAGATAATGACTGGTTTTGGGGAGCTCAGCTACTTCATGTATAGTGATAATGACGCAGAGCCTGGCACTCCTGCAGCCACCTCTCCTCCAGTAGCAGAGGGAGGGGAAACTCCAACTATTGAAACGGCAAATGTCAGACCTCCTGCACCGGAGCCAGTAGAACCTCCCATCCCTACTGTTGAACCTGAGGAAGTAAACCAAGAAATTGTTTCAACCTCTGGGGCAAGAAGGGAGGTTCGAAATAACAGAGGATCTGTTACCTTTGAAGAAAGTGGATCTCTACCATTTCTCAGATTAGCTCAGTTTTTCCTACTCAATGAAGATGACGATGATCAGCCAAGGGGACTCACCAAAGAACAAATCGACAACCTGTCCACCCGAAATTATGGTGAAAATGATGCACTGAAAACATGTAGCGTGTGCATAACGGAGTACGCAGAAGGGAACAAGTTGCGTAAGCTGCCCTGTTCTCACGAGTACCATGTCCACTGTATTGATCGCTGGCTTTCTGAAAATTCTACTTGTCCCATCTGTCGCCGAGCTGTACTGGTATCTGGCAATAGAGAAAGTGTTGTGTAAACAAATTACTTCAAACTGTACTAAGCAGCCACCATTTATAGGCTGGGCAGAGGAATAAAATAAACCGCTTTTTATGGCCACATTTTGAGTGGTGCTTAAACTAGGATTTTGGCTTGGAGTGCGTTGTCCCGTTGAAACTTAAACATTTGTAGTTTTCTTCCCTCACAAAATCTTGAAGTTTCAAAACAAAAAGAAATAGAGTCCACAAACAAAAGCAACTGCTAATTACACTTAATTTCTCCACAATCTAAACCTCTACTTTGCAAGGATATCAATTCTTACACCTCTGCTGGAGCAGAATCCTAAACTTTTCAGTGCTGGAAAGATTCCTACAAAGACCCTTTCAGTACTTAGAGCTACTACACTTTGCAAGCTGGATCATTGCGAGCATCACTTATTTTTTTAAGTAAAATAAATTAATTGCAGGAATAGCCTTAAAAATGCAGTGGTACATTTTTATGCTAATTGGTTTTTTTTTTTTAAGGAATTTTTGATTACTATAATTCGTACCAATCTCTGGCCATATGACAGCGTCACCAGTATAGCACATACTTGTAAATAAATAAGCACCAGTTAATTGCTCATATTGTGCTTTCCTGGCTTGTAATTGCATTATGCATGTGTTTAACCTACACCAGACCTATTCTCATTAAATTAGAGGAACTGTTTGGTTCTCTCCCCAATTGCTGTACAAATGAAGCTTGTAGCTTCACTTGTTTTAAAGTTAACATAATTAGTGTTGAATACTTATTTTTATATGGATGTATTTGCTGACATTTTGAATACATTGATCCTTCTTTATTACAACTGCAAATGATTTCCCAGCCAACATATAATTTTCATTTGCAGACTATGTATTGCAGCAAAGGAGATATACAAATTACCTGAATACACTGCAACAGCTATGGGTTTCTTTTATTTTGAATGGTCAATTCTGTATTTATGTTCATAACATGTACTTCAAAAATGCAACACACTTGAGAGAAAAAAAAATGAATTTTGAATTGTCCAACTGCAAATATATGAAACCTTTGTGCTAAGCACTTATGTTATTGAGATGGTCTTGTGTCATATTCCACATTGACAGTGTTAGTTTATTACAGTGGTTTGTTTAAAACAAGTTACAATATTATTAATGTTTTAAAGACAGTTTTTTTTTTTTTTTTTTTTAAGGGTGTGATAATCAATTTGTAATTTTGAAGGACATTAATAGTTCAAAGTACCCAATAATTGTTTTGCTTTCAAAAATGATCTTAAACCAAATTTTCAGTGTTTTAATTTTAACATGTCAGCTTGCTTCCTATGAACAGTTTAGGGTCTTCCTGCTCTACAGCACATAAAGCTGAATGCACCCCTTGCATTCTAGTTGTACTGTGTGGCAGTGAATATTTTCACTTGTATAAGAAAACACGTACATAAAACAGCATAGCTTTATATAACAAGTCAAATTTTTATTTTGCTGGGTAAGGGATCTCCAATGCACAAAAATATTACTTTTATTTTTTTCTATACTGTTACTTAATTTCCATGGAATGGGGTTTGGTATTCTTATTTACATATTGAAAGGGTGAAGAATTTCCTTCCAGCACTGAAGGGGTGGAATGGCCACACATTTATTAAAAATAATGTCTAAGTTTATTTCTTGGACAACCTATGGATTGTAAGGTCACGTTAGGATTTGTGTAAATAAAGACACTTTTCTCATTCTGTATGTCTGAGAGCCCATATTAATGGCATACTGTAGAAATTGCTGATTTAGTTTAAAATTGGAATATTTATCTTGTTGTGAAATAACAAATGTCTATGCTTGTTGAAATAAAAAAAACACTTTCTTTAAAATGTATAGCTTTTTGTAGCAGCAGCTCCATACTCCTGCCACTGCACAGTTGTACTTAATGTGTAGCAGACAATCTGTCTGATGCCCGCTCATCATTCACATATACACTTAGCTGCCAGTTTAAGAACTGCGTTTGCAATTGTCTTATCGTGAAACAGGGGGTATAGTTCATGTTTTAATATGTGAAAAATAAAATTGAGGCTGCTACCCTGAAATGGGAATAAAAGTTTTAAAACAAACAGAACAATGCTTCTATTTCTTGTCAAGCGCTGTATCTGACAACATCTTTATATGAAATATATCAGTTACCCCATAATCCATTGTATGTTTTGCTCACTATATGCCTTCCTTTGGGGCTTGTGTTCCCCTTGCATAGTTAAATGGTTTAGTATTATACTTTTCCCATTTATAAGGCAAGCATGTACATTATTGAAACTGATACAATGTTTAAATTATGATTGCATGCAGCTTTCATCAAATACTGCAAGTATTATAATAAACAGTGTACATTATGATTGTGCTGAGGTTCTAGTTTGTTTCTAATCCTCCATCACATAGGTAGCATATATATATATATATATATATATATATATATATATATATATATATATATATATATATATATAGCAGAAATGGATGTTTAAAGAGTGAAGTAAAGGAATTCTTGGTGTAAATTAGTGATCTGGTTTGCCTAAAGATGATCCCAAGGTACAGGTTTGTTTTCCTGTTGCCAGTCAGTCTGTTTATGGAACCCATTGCAGTATATGCAAATAACTCAAAATTTGCCCATCCACTTGAAAACATATTGGTGACCTGCTTCGCTTGCTGTGGTTGAATATGCTGATTTCCTTGAAAATATTATATTGTATAATTATTTAGTATTCTTGTAAATACATTTACATACATCCTTATAAATCTAAAATGTTGGTGTGCGCACAGAGAGAGAATAAGCTCTCCCCACCACCAAAAGTATTTATTTCCAAGTATTTGCTGGTGGTTTGTTTCAATTATCGAATACTCCTTCAAAGCCAGGACTTCTACAAAGGTGTAGTTTATATACTCTGGTTGGTTCTACTTCAAGGAACCAGCCATTCCTTGCAGGATTGCAACAGTGTGTTTGTCTTCAGTATTTTAATTTGTTGTGTGTATCCCTCAAATGACCAAAAACAGGATCCCCATAAAATTTCACTAATATCTGTGAAAACAGGCTTGGTTGCATAAACTAATAGAATGGAGGTATCAAAAGTTGCTTGTGCAATATTCTTTTCATAGATGAAATTTCACTTTATAGTCAGTTTGTCTTTACATTCCACAGAAATAATAGATTGAGAGGCTACAACAACTCTGTAATAAAGGGTCACATTCATGTATAAATATTTTCATTATTTGCTGCAGTGGATTACCAACATCATTTACCCTTGTTGTTGTTCTGTTTTACATAGTTTCAGGTTTTGAGTGGTTTAGTCAGGTTTAAAAACAGATTTTATTATATTGCTACATCCTCAAAATTCTATTCTTGGTTCATTATATTCTCAATCTGGTGAATTCTATTTTTATAAACCAGACATTCTGTATTATTGTGATGAAACTAGTGAGCTTTAACAAGTCTTCTGAGGCATTTAAAATTACATTTGTAAATTAATACAAATCTGCTCTAGAAAGATGATTAATGGTCACTACTATGAGCTTCTATCATTCTCTGGCCTTTTCATATTGTAGTGTTTTGTTTTTTTTGTTTTTTTTTTACAAACTTGCTATACAGTAATGACTCCCTAAACTGTTCAAACTCACCACAAGGCAAATTAAAACTTTCTGCATGGCTAGAATTTGGAATATTTGAATGATTTGTGAATTCCTATACTGTAGGTCAGCAAGCATTATAATTGTTTTATATGTGAATTTAGATAATTCAGATGTCTGTTTCCAATGAGAATGAAATTTCGGATAGTTGAATGAGTTAAACCAGTCCATGATATTTGTAATTATTGTATACCACCAGTTCATATTTTCCAGATTTACGTCTTGTACAACATGATGGAGCTAGCCATTTAGATTACTTGCCATAAGTCTTTATGGCTTTGCATTGTCTTCTAAAAAATAAAATAACTGTTATTGAAAGACTTGTTGAGTGCTATTTTGTTAAATGTAAGCTTACTCTCTTTCCTGTCTATTGGTAGATATTTCCAACAGAATATGAAATATTGTAAAAAGTGAAATTGAGGGAGTAAGTTTTTACAGCAAGGATTGTTCTGTCTATATTCCCACCCCACTGACTGCACTACATTCTGTAGTCATTGGGGGTTTATTTTTTAGTGTTTTGCTATTGAAAATATAAGTTTTTTTTTTTTTTTTTTTTTAATGCATTACATGTTTTAACAAAGATTATTAATAAAGACTACATTTATATGATATGTGCTGATGAAGAAGACCAGCGTCACTTTTTCATATACATTGTTAGTGAGAACTCTAGAGGTGCAGACAGATGTTATGTTCCTGCAAGAAAATTATTTGCAAGATTAAACATGAGAACTCCAAAAGTACTGTGTATTCAAGGTCACTGACAATCCTTGTATTGAGCTTGGTCATTTAAAGTATTTGCCTTTGACCCCACCCTCTTAAGACTCTATAGAAGCATGGAACCCTTGAGACATACATAGCATATCAAGTATTTATCCGGGATGTCTGCACCTTCTATTATTGACCCCTTCTTTTCACCCAAAGGCGTGTATATATAAGGGACAAGTCCTCTAAATCCACTCTACAGTTCGTCAGGTTAACTTCTGTTAAACAAAAGACACTTATACAGAACTTCTTAAGGACACCTTTGAGCAGACTCTGCTCTGGATGGTACGGTACCTATTAATCTGCAGTCACGATTAATTTACACTTCCTTTGAACCTTTTTTGTACATATTACAAGACTCATTCAGATTTTTCACAATTTCCTTGTTTTTGGAGACAGGGTCAACTGCCACTCACACATTTTAGACAGTAATTGTCTTCACCCCTGGTTTTCTGAGTAGCATTCTTAGCATACCAACACCTAAACCCAAAATTAAGGAATGCTGATGGTGTTATCTGGTATGAGCGCAAATAATTGTCTATTTCTATACATATTAAAAATATTGTCGGAAGGTTTTTTTTTGACAGCATTACGAGTTTGATCAAAGATTATTAATAAAGTGCTGGCATACAAATTTTATATTGAAAATAAGTAGCATGTTACGTTAGATAATTTTGTGTGTGCTGATGAAGAACCACCTTGTACACTGTTCAAATGTGATGTTAAAAATGTCCTGGCTTATAATTTATTGATGGTCTAAACAGATGCTGTAATAAACCAGGTTGTTTCTCCACCTTAGATATAGTATATACACAAACAATAATGTTGATAGGATTCAAAATATAAAATAGTGTATTGTAACAGATTAGGAAGTACATTGTAAATACTAGAGCATGGAACTTTCAACGTGTTTGTTGAAAGTTCAATCAATCTGATGGTTGCTAGCTTTAACTTTTGGGGATGTCCACTGCAATTATAATAAACATGTGCTCATCTTCTCAAGTACCATAAATATATTATATTCTAATGCAAACTTTAGACAGTAGATGGCAGAAGTGCTCCAAGTATAAAATATTGTATAGTTATGTATATTTCAAGTAACACTGCTTCTAAGACTTTTATATTAGGTGTATTTCTTATATATTTTAGCTAAACAGAACAATACAGTCTTTTTCTAACAGTCCAGTATATCATTCTGAAATCTAATTTATGCCTAGTTTTTTGAGACAGAATCTTCCATTAATTTATACATACTGGGTATGATTCATTAAGAAGCGAAAATGACCATACATGCTGTATTTTGTGTAAAGTTGAACTGTGCGTGCCCAGAAACGGACTGTGCGCCAGTGAACACAAGAACATCCAGTTCATCTTCAAACGTAAATGACACTTCTGACGGCCTATGGTTTCATGGGCAGAACAGGAAGGGGAATGGGCGAATGCACATAGTCAGTGTCCAGTAAAGGTGTGCCAAGCTTGAGTGCACACAGTAGCGATTCAAGCTTTGTACATCTTTTTCAGTCCAATCACTTTCTACACGTCAGATGTAAGTGCCGATCGATAGAGATGACTGTCGCGTATGCAAGCTAGAACATGTATTTACAATCAGGGGCAACTGTAAATTTTTTTTATGTACAATAGACATTAGTAACATCATAAATGTATTGTATAGGGAAAAATTTTGTTTTATTTTAAATGTTTTTCACTAATTATATTAACAGGTGATGATTGAATTTATTTTTTTCTGTACTTTCTGATGGGATTTTATGTTACATCTATATATTGTATGTATCTGGCAGTGTGTTGTCTGCCTCAAAATGGCAAGTGCTGTATTTGTAGAGCATACCTGCACCCGTGTTCAACAAGAGATGTTTCCTTTAGATCTGCTTGTAGTAGAGTATGGCCGGTTTTACAACTCAGCAAGTAGATCAGGATCATATAATTTGGGTCCGTGCATAAGAGCAGTGGAAGATAATGGAACTTCCTCAGCATCAACTAGTTCCCCCCTTGGTTGTGAGGTTACGTGTCTCTACTGTTTCTCCCTCTTTTTTGTTTCCACATCTGAAGCAGTTTATCAGTACTTATCCTATCTAATTTCTCTTTTGGATTACTTTTTTTTCACACTTCAAAAAAGCTTTTGTGTCTGTTTTATTTTTCTCTCAACATGATTGTAGCATGTACAATCTCCATGTTTGAGATTGCCCAATTTACTTAATTATGTAGCCACCTTATTTACTTGTGCTGTAGTACCCATATCACTAAACACAGTGAAGAAATATGCCTTTATAATGTGGTGTATAATATGCAATTTACTTATTGATGTGGAATAAAATTGTCATATCAGAACCATCCTATTTTACTAAGTTTCTCCAGCGATAATGGTGCAGCAGACCAACTTTCTCTTCCATGGTGTATACCTTCCCCAATTGAACGCCCTGGAGTCATGTACTTTAATTTAGTGGGATTGGTGTACTCGTCAGTGATTCAGTCACACTATATTTAGCAAGGTATAATCTTTCCTCATTTTTCTTATTTGTAAACACATTCTATGATGTGTGGTAATGAGTTCTAAACCAATGACTTTGTACAACTTCATCCCCCAAGTTCCCGATACGCAAGACCCATGTTAATAAATTCACACTGGTTTGTCTGTGGTTTACTGCCAAGTCACTCCACATTTCTGTTATTTGCTGTGTTGGTAATTGTTCATGACTAGTTTTGTTTGAATTGTCACCACAGTCTCTTAACATGTGATCCTCCAACCTGCTACTTTTTGCTTCCCTTTTATATAATTTTCCTACCATGTCTGGATATGCGGCGGGGAAATGAATATGGTACCATCCTTATTCTCAAGTTGTATGAAATCAGCCTTGTCACTCTTGGGTTGCATGATCATTCTAATGCATGATGTTCTTTCTGTTCTTATTTACATCCACTAAACATTGCAAATAAACTGTTACTACATTTTCTCATCTGTTTTGTTCTTAAACACTCTTAATACAGATCCCAGCAAAATCCAACCCACATCTGTTGCTGCTTTCTTCTTTGTGATTATACCGGCTCAAATCTAAGGCCTTTATTTAAATAAGGTCCTTGCACTGCTCAGCCACAATATTAAAACCACTTTTCTAATATTGCACAGGTCCCCTTTGTGTCACCAAAACAGCTCAGACCCGCCAAGCCATGGACTCCACAAGACCTTTTAAGGTGTCATGTGGCACCAAGACGTTGGCAGTAGAATTCCGTAGCCATGAATGCATCTAGTCTATCTGCAACAATGTTTAGATAGGGGATACATGCCAAAGTAACATCTACATGAATGCCAAGGTTTCCCAGCAGAACATTGCCCAAAGCATCACACTGCTTCTGCTGGTTTGCAGTCTCACGCACAATAGTGCATCCTGGTGCCGTCTCTTCCCTAGGTAAACAATGCATGCGGCCGTCCACATGAAACCGTGGTTCATCAGACCATGCCATCTTCTTCCACTGCTCTGTGGTTCAGTTCTGCTGCTCATATGTCCATTGGAGGCACTTTGTGTGGTTGATAGGTTAGCATACTGGTCTATGGCGATGCAGCCCCATACTCTGCAAACTGCAATGCACCTTACTATCATAGCCAGCATTAACTTTTTTTTAACAATTTGTGCTATAGTAGCTCCTCTGTGGGATTGGAGCAGATGGGCTAGCCCTTACTCCCCACAAGCATCAATGAGCCTTGGGCTTCCATGACCCATTCGCTGGTTATCCGTCCTTGAACCACTTTTGGTAGGTACTTACCACTGCATATTGGGACCTGCTGTTTTGGAGGTACTCTGACCCAGTCATCTAGCCAACACAATTTTGGTCCTTGTCAAATTTGCTCAGATCCTGATGCCTATTTTTCCTGCTTCTAACACCTCAACTTCAGCAACTACCTTTTCACTTGCTGCCTAATACATTCTACACCTTGACAGGGGTCATTGTAATCAGTTAATCAGTGTTATTCACTTCACTTGTCAGTGGATTTAATGTTGTGGCTGCTCGGAGTATATCGTAGTATTGGGGCTTGATAATTAATGCTTTAATTTTCTACTCTTTGTAGGAAATAGACTATTTGCTTAATATTGATTCTAACAGAGAAAAGGCATTGTACTTTCTACTACACACACTACTCATACAATTTCCTCTACAAACATGGACAAAAATACTCTACAACAATGCTTGTGTACTACATGAACAAAATCAATCTCAGAAGATAATGTTTGTGATTTCCATACAATACTTTAAAAGAACAATTAACTTCAATAATAGAATCACAGCTTGCTGATGATTCAAATCACTGTTATACACATACAGAAAATACACAATTGCATAACATTCCCTAACTGAGCAGACTTCACAAATATAATCCTGCTTGTAGTGTCGAGTATATCCAAATATAATCATAAAATATTAGCACAAAGCATGACAATTGTCATGAATTATGTAATTGAAAAATAAATTTACTTTGCTTCAAAAAGAGGCTTATTGTATTAAAAAAAGGTGTAACAATAATGTACATTGTGCTATGTATCATCAAAATAATTATAATCCAATAGTAAGTTTAGACCGTAGATATATATATATGATTGTAGGCAGCTGTAAAACTACATATAAGACTTACATTAGAAAGGCACATTGCTTATATATTCTGGCAAAACAGAATATAGCCAGTCTATTTCTAACAGTCCAATATATCATACACATATAAACTTTAAATACCTCTTATGATGTTACATATATAAGCATACTATCAATGTTTCTTAATTCACTTCCATACGGATAGAAAGCCAACTTTGGGGAATATCTTTCACCATACCACCAGTAACCAGTCAGAGTGCCAGATCCTTAACAATCCCATAAATTGCACAAAGAATCTGAATTTTCAAAGAGGCACATGGATTCACTAAGTGCTTTCAAAAGAGAAGATCTAGATATGGATCTATTTGAAATGATTTTCACTGGTCTTTACATATAGGTAGATGAGCTTGTTTTAGGCCTAGGAAATATGCGGCACGACATTTGCAAAATTAAGTATGGCTCCTATTTGGGAATTTTTAAGGAAGCTGGTGGAAACACTGGCATTTTTTTAATTTAGATTAGGGTATCTTAAGAAATGAGGGCTCATATCCTATAATAATGCCTAAAACTGCATATACCCTAAAAGATTATATTGGTGGAGAGTGAATTAAAGAGGAGTGGTGGATAAGTGACCTGGTTTCAAAGTATGGACACTGCAGAACGCAAATATGTTGAGAAGAGTGTTACATTTGGAGAGAGTGTTCATAATAGGGAATGTATTTGCTGTGCAAAAAGGGTAGTATACCAAACAAAGTATCTCTGTAATCGAAGCTCTGCGGGAAATGCAAAGGGTAATTAAGAACCAATATACTTGAACGCATAAGGCATATGTGAACTAAAAGTGAAAAAGTACATTGGCTGTTCACTTTTAAAGTAACACCACATTTCACCTGTCAATCTAACCTTTTTTTTTTATTAATTGACATTTTTGTTGAGTTGTAAATTTATGCAGGGGCAAAACAAAAAAACAATGCAAGTAGGAAAAGAAAAAAAGGAGGGGAGGGGAACGTGTGTTACACAGTTATGCTAGTACATCAGAGAATACAAAGAAACAGGTATTGTATAACAAAATACTGTTGTTTTTTTTGTTTACAGAGAATTGGAGGAAGATTGAAGGGCTGTGTGCTCATTAAAATAATTACTCCAGTTGAGCCATTTGATAAGGGGAGATTAGGCAGAAGATGAACAGGAGAATGCCAGGGTCCCCATAGCATAACTCTTGGATTTTGGCAGTAATTACCGAAAGAGTTTAGAGGAAAGTAGATTTCCGAAACTGGGCTATTGCAGCTTTTGTAGCAACAAGGATATGACCCATGACATACCGCTTATGATTTTGAAGCTGTGGGGGTGAAACATGCAGCAGGACCACCCGGGGAGGGGACCAAAGCACTATTCTTTACCAGGTTAATTAGGTCAATTATTTAAGACCACAGAGTTTGAAGACACAGGCAACTCCAAAAAGTATGTAATAAACTCCCAGCAAAATTTAAGAGACCGAAGGCATAAATCTATGTAACTTCTCAGGTGACCAGTACATTTGATGTATGAGCTTTAATCGTCATTTCAAAGTGGTTAATAGATTTTGATACCGTAGAAACAGTTTGGAAAATATGCTTCCTGTCCAATTGTTAGACATGTGAAGATCAACTCACAGATAATTGACAGATAATTTGTTAACTCAGAGTACCGAAGGAACGTATACCAAGAGGAAATGCTACCTGCATGTTGAAGTGGAAACAGGTGAACGTTTATGAAATGAGAGGGTTGCAGCAGGGTAGGCAAAGAACAAACAACCCAGTAAGAAACCATACTGGGTAATAAAGACAAGGCCCTGCTCGCAATCTTACAACCTATAGGACAATGGGAGTTGAATACATGAGGTCTACATATTGCATTTCGGTTCAGCGAGAGTACAAAGGTAGAAAGTGATTCCTATGCTATATGATCCAGTCACACAGCAATGTAAATCAGGTGGTTAGAGGGTTGTCTTGGCTGAGTTGTATAAAGGGTGCTAATAGGGTAACCTAGTGAGGTTAAGAGGGACGGTTGAGGAATATTATAAGCTTGCCTCAAGAGGTGAGTTTTCAGAGACCACTTGAAGGTTTGTAGACCAGAGGAAAGTCTTATTGTGCAAGGGAGGAAATGCCATAGAGTGGGTGCAGCGCCAAAAAAAAGTCCTGTTACCAAGAATGGGAGGATGTAATGAGAGACGCAGAGCAGAGTTGTTGGAAGATATTTTGAGACAAGTGAGGAGATGTATGTTGGTGCAGTTCTGTTGAGGGCCTTGTAGGTTAGTAGAAGTATTTTATATTGGAATCCGTTAAAAGCAACCAATGTAGAGACTGACAGAGTGGTTCAGCAGAGGAAGATAATAAATCAATTTATCTGCTGCGTGCAAAATAGATTATAGGGGTAAGAGTCTGGTTCAGGGAAGAATAGTAAGGAGAGAATTGCAATAGTCAATGAGGGAGATGATAAGTGCATGAATTACAGTTTATGCTGTGTCTTGTGTAAGATATGTGCGTATTCTGGAAATGTTTTTTAAATGCATACAACATGATTTAAATATAGAGCCGATGTGCGGAACAAAGGCAAGTTCTAGTGCAAGGATCACTCCTAGAAGTGAACTTGCGGGGTTGGGGTTTATGGTCATTTTTTCCAACAGAAGTAGAAATAACTTCTGTTGGTAGGTGGGTGTCACGGGCACTATCTTGTAGAATTGGATCGTTTCTCTCCCACAGAGGGGAGGCCCAAGCCAGGGCTTGTCCAGAAAACAATGAGATAAGATAGGCCACTCTGGAACGATGGGTAGAAAAATTTTGAGGTTGAAGTTCAAAATGGACTGAACATTGGTTAAGGAAACCTCTACAAGTTTTGGGGTCCCCGTCATATTTTGACGGAGTAGGCAGGTGTAGCGTAGGAACTGTAGACACCTGGGATGGCACTGGGGAAACGGAGGAAAGCACAGGAGCTTCAACATTAGCTGTAACGGTCTGTCCAGATGTTCCTTGGGAGGTTAAGGATTGGTAACATTGAAGTAACAGCTGTTGGCGAGCATCCTGTTGCTCCACACGGCTGACCAGATGCTGCAGCATCTCTTTAGCGGTAGGTTCCGTATCTGGGTCTGTCATGGCCTGATCTTACTGGCACGGGCACTAGGAGTCTTTACCCAGGGATCACCAGGTGATAGGCTTACCAGAGCAGTATAGGTGGTAATATGGTACTCTGGTAGCAGGGTGATCACGGAACAGGAAATAGCAGATGATGAGATGCTCAGGAAAGTCTATGACTAGCAGCACTGGCAATATGGAAGTAGTAATACACGAGGAACTGTATGGACAAAGGACACGTGAAGGTAGTCAGTGGTCTGCGGTAGCAAGTTGTACCACTGCTATAGTGAGGAGGAATGTCCAACAGAAACGAGGAGGTGATGAGAGTCAGCGGTCTGCGGATAGCAAGTTGTACCGCTGTCTGAGTGAAGGAATGGAATCCAAGTGGAGATATCCGGGGAGTCAGTGGTCTGCGTTAGCAAGTTGTACCACTGCTATGTGAGAGGATACTGGAACGGGTGAAACTGTAAACAGGAGTCAGTGGTCTGCTACTAGCAAGTTGTACCACTGAATATATATGTGAGGAGGTGCACGGGGAGAGACTGCAACACAATATATACACGGGCACCTTGACTTTGATCCACAGTAATATGGACAATATATACACGGGCACCTTGACTTTGATCCACAGCAATATGCACAATATAACTGTATAAATGACTGAACAACACTGCTAATATAGAAAGTCTCTTGAAGTAATCCAGCATGAGATAACACAGTCAATGATGGCAATAGAATCAGCAGATAGTACACTCCAGAGGAGAACCGACACAGTCAATGATGGCAATAGACTCAGCGGATAGTACACTCCAGAGGAGAACCAACACAGTCCAGCAAGGTATGCAATACACAGCACAGTCAATGGGAAGTATGCATACCGTGGTTCAGGAGAAGGCAGTCAGACAGGAGTGCAGAGATACCTGAAGGGCAGGAGGCCGGCAGGATCCAAAGTCCCTGGATGGGTGAAGAGGTGGTCTAGCAGGTGCAGCGCACAGGTAGGTAGACCAGCAGGGAACACAGGAAGGCGTGGAGAGCGGATCAGCAGTAGATGGATGAGTAGCGCTGAGAAGTAACAGCAGCGGGTCTCTGCGGGAACACGGAGGTAGCCAATAGCAACCAGCAGGTGCAGTAACGATGGGACACCGGAGCAGAGATGAACTGGAACAGTTGGTCACGGAGAGTAGCGGGTAGCAATAGTGGCAGCAGACTCAAGAAAACACGGGAGAGTTGACAAGGGCTGAAGACTGAAGCGCACAGAGACAGCGGATAGGAATCAGCCAAACAGTCACGATGAAACACAGACGGGTTGCAGGTTGAAGACTGTAGTGCACGGAGGCAGCGGATAGGAATCAGCTAGCAGTCACGATGATGAAACACAGACGAGTTGCAGGTTGAAGACTGTAGTGCACGGAGGCAGCGGATAGGAATCAGCCAAACAGTCACGATGAAACACAGACGGGTTGCAGGTTGAAGACTGTAGTGCACGGAGGCAGCGGATAGGAATCAGCTAGCAGTCACGATGATGAAACACAGACGAGTTGCAGGTTGAAGACTGTAGTGCACGGAGGCAGCGGATAGGAATCAGCCAAACAGTCACGATGATGAAACACAGACGAGTTGCAGGTTGAAGCCTGTAGTTCTGGAGTGTGCTATCCGCTGCCTCCGTGCACTACAGGCTTCAACCTGCAACTCGTCTGTGTTTCATCATCGTGACTGTTTGGCTGATTCCTATCCGCTGCCTCCGTGCACTACAGTCTTCAACCTGCAACTCGTCTGTGTTTCATCATCGTGACTGCTAGCTGATTCCTATCCGCTGCCTCCGTGCACTACAGTCTTCAACCTGCAACCCGTCTGTGTTTCATCGTGACTGTTTGGCTAATTCCTATCCGCTGTCTCTGTGCGCTTCAGTCTTCAGCCCTTGTCAACTCTCCCGTGTTTTCTTGAGTCTGCTGCCACTATTGCTACCCGCTACTCTCCGTGACCAACTGTTCCAGTTCATCTCTGCTCCGGTGTCCCATCGTTACTGCACCTGCTGGTTGCTATTGGCTACCTCCGTGTTCCCGCAGAGACCCGCTGCTGTTACTTCTCAGCGCTACTCATCCATCTACTGCTGATCCGCTCTCCACGCCTTCCTGTGTTCCCTGCTGGTCTACCTACCTGTGCGCTGCACCTGCTAGACCACCTCTTCACCCATCCAGGGACTTTGGATCCTGCCGGCCTCCTGCCCTTCAGGTATCTCTGCACTCCTGTCTGACTGCCTTCTCCTGAACCACGGTATGCATACTTCCCATTGACTGTGCTGTGTATTGCATACCTTGCTGGACTGTGTTGGTTCTCCTCTGGAGTGTACTATCCGCTGAGTCTATTGCCATCATTGACTGTGTCGGTTCTCCTCTGGAGTGTACTATCTGCTGATTCTATTGCCATCATTGACTGTGTTATCTCATGCTGGATTACTTCAAGAGACTTTCTATATTAGCAGTGTTGTTCAGTCATTTATACAGTTATATTGTGCATATTGCTGTGGATCAAAGTCAAGGTGCCCGTGTATATATTGTGCATATTACTGTGGATCAAAGTCAAGGTGCCCGTGTATATATTGTGTTGCAGTCTCTCCCCGTGCACCTCCTCACATATATATTCAGTGGTACAACTTGCTAGTAGCAGACCACTGACTCCTGTTTACAGTTTCACCCGTTCCAGTATCCTCTCACATAGCAGTGGTACAACTTGCTAACGCAGACCACTGACTCCCCGGATATCTCCACTTGGATTCCATTCCTTCACTCAGACAGCGGTACAACTTGCTATCCGCAGACCGCTGACTCTCATCACCTCCTCGTTTCTGTTGGACATTCCTCCTCACTATAGCAGTGGTACAACTTGCTACCGCAGACCACTGACTACCTTCACGTGTCCTTTGTCCATACAGTTCCTCGTGTATTACTACTTCCATATTGCCAGTGCTGCTAGTCATAGACTTTCCTGAGCATCTCATAATCTGCTATTTCCTGTTCCGTGATCACCCTGCTACCAGAGTACCATATTACCACCTATACTGCTCTGGTAAGCCTATCACCTGGTGATCCCTGGGTAAAGACTCCTAGTGCCCGTGACAGTGGGAATATTATTAACTCTGATTTTGAAAGATTGATTTTGAGTTGGCGAGAGGACATTAAGATGAAATGGCAGGAAGATCGTCCATAAAGTGGGACAGCACAGATGGTGAGTGGTCAGGGAAGATAGATAAATTTTGGTATCTGCATAGAGATGATAATGAAATCTAAAGGAGTTTATTAGTTTTCCTAGAGAAGTGGTATAGATAGAGAACAACAGAGAACCTAGTACTGAGCCTTGTTGTACTCCAACTGATAAAGGAAGCGGAGCAGAGGTGGATCCAAAGAAATTAACACCGAAAGATTGATTAGAAATATAGGATGAGAACCAGGATGGGACAGTGTCTTGAAGACCAAGATATTGTAGCATTTGTAGGAGAAGTGATCAACAGTGTCACATGCAGCAGAGAGATCCAGGAGAATTATAAGAAAGTAATGGTCCTTTATAACAGTGATCAAATCATTGACAACCTTAGTCAACGCAGTCTCTGTGGAGTGTTGTGCACGAAAGTAACTGAAGTGAATCCAATTGGTTGCAGAAAGAAAAAGTGTGAGTCGAGTGTAGGCAAGTCTCTCTAGATGCTTGGATGGGCATGGGAGCTGAGAGATGGGACGGTATTTTGAGGGAGAGTTTGGGGCAGAATTTAGTTTTTTTCAGAATAGGAGTAATTGCTGTGGTCCCAAAAGGAGGAAACTTTAGGGCAGGACCACCAGATATGTAAAAAGGAACCCAACTGGCCACAACCCTGCCAACATAACGGTGAACTAGAGGGGAACATTTTAGTTAGTTTGTCGGGGGTGTAGTACCACCTATAGAATATTTTATAAGCGTTATCCTTAACCAGGGTGGAAATAGAGCTGGTGGCAACCTGTTCCCTTATGATCTCCCAATAGTCCTCCGGGGGGGCCCGGATCCCTCTCCCACCCCCTCTCATGTCTACCGCCGGGAGGTAAATGTACATTGAGAATTAAGCTGTAGATATAGGAAATCATGCCTCTACCCAAAGGTGAGGAGAGACATAAAGTTTCAAAGGGGGAAACAAGTGAGGGGGAAGGAACACCCCGTGGAGAGAGCTCACAAAGTGACGCAGCTGAAAGTACTCGTAGAATTTAGGATGAAGATTTGGATACTTTGAGCGCAGATCATCCCAGGAGATGAAGGCACCTTCATATATAAGATCTCCAAAAATCGGACACCCGCATTAGATCAGGAACTATAAAAGGCAGAGGAGAGCCCAGGACGAAAAGCAGAGTTAACCCAAAGAGGTAGAACAGGAGGAGACGAAATCAGAATATGGAGATGGGGTCGGCAGGTCTCCCAGACCGCAGCTGAGAATAATAAGGTGGGGCATCGACAGGTAAGGGGAGATCTAGCTTGTTTTGAAAGACCCCATATACAGGAAAGAATTGAAAATTTAAGATAGGCGGATTCAATGTCAACCCACGACAGTGCGCCGGGGGAGCAAAGGAGGCTACAATCTGACTCAAGTGGCCACCCAATAATAAATCTTCAAGTCCGGGAAGCCCCTACCTCCACACTTGGTGGATCTCTAGAAGAGCCAGTATGATCCTGGGAGACCGGCCGTTCCAGACAAATCTAGAAAAACATTTTTGGATAGAAGAGAGTTCCAAAAGTGGGGACTCCCATAGGAAGGTTCAGAAAATAATAAAGAAGCTTAGGGAGGAGGTTCATCTTGACAGAAACGATCCTGCCCAGCCACGAGATAATCAGTGAACGCTTACTTGATTTTAGCAAAAAGGTTTGGATATTTCTCCCGGTACAAGGAGTCGTAGAAGTCGGTAATAAAAATATCTATTTGAAATACCTATTGATTTTCTCTTTGCCACCGAAAGTTAAAATGGCAGGTGAGTGCTAGACCCTCCTGGGTGGAAATATTAAGCAGAAGGACTTCTGATTTGGCAATATTATTCTTATAACCAGAAAGGCTCCCATAATGGTGTAGAATTTTGAAGAGTTCGGGCAGCGACTTCCCCGACTGCTAGAGAGTCAAAAGGACATCATCCGCGAAGAGAGAGAGCTTACTCTCCAGATCCTCCGTTCGCACACCTCGTATATCAGGATGGGCTTGGATGGAAGCAGCAAGAGGCTCTATATCAAGGGCAAAGATGAGAGGGGAAAGAGGACAACCTTGGCAAGTACCGTTAAAAGTAATAAGGTCAGACGGAGAGCCGTTGACCATGACTCTCGCAGAGGGTCGAGAATACAAGGCTTGAATACAAGTACGGAGGCTACCTGAGATTCCAAACGCCGGCAAGGTTTGGGACATAAAGCTCCAGCAGATCCTGTCAAAAGCTTTCTCGGCGTCGAGAAAGAATAATAGCCGGAGCCTTACTGGTATTAATGATATGAATCAGATCACCGACCCTCCTGGTGTTATCTCTGGCCAGACGGCCCGGTATGAAGCCAACCTGGTCGTAATGTATGAGGGAGGGAAGGACCGAATTTAATCTATTAGCCAAAATTTTAGCATATAATTTAACATCTGTATTAAGCTGGGAGATAGGGAGATAACCAGCGCAGTCGAAAACATCTTTACCCTCTTTATGAATAACAGATCCGGGCCTCCAAAGAATCCCTGGACCAAGAACCCCCGGCCAGGATTGAGTTGAAGAGTGTGCAAACGGGGGACCAGGAGCCCAGCAAACCTCTTATAATAGACAGCAGTGAAGCCATCAGGCCCCGAAGCCTTACCTGATTTCTGGGACTTTACAACCTGTTCAACCTCATCCCTAGTAATCTCGACTCCCAGGAGAGCATCAGCCTGTGAAGAGAGTTTCGGAAGCTTAGCAGAAGAAAGAAAAGAATCGATCAACTGCTAGTGTTGCTGGGAGGCTAAGGGATCAGAGGGCTGAGGAAGGTTATAGAGTTTAGTATAGTAGGATTGGAAGGCAGCACGTATCCGCTGAGGGTCATAATGTGACCCTCCATCGTAGTCCCTGATAGCCAGGAGATACCGGGCCGCTATCTTAGCTCTAAGTTTGGTGGTCAGCAGTCTATTGGCCTTTTCATAAAAATGTTGATTGAGCCACTTCAGCTTATTGGCAGCCTGATGGGATAATAAAAGATTCAGTTCACCCCGGATAGATGCAATTTCCTGGAGAATTAGGGGATCAGGATTTACTTTGTGACGTTGTTATAAGGATCTCAGCGAATCCGTCAGTTGAATAGTTGTGGCCAGACGAAGTCGCTTAGTCCAAGAAGCCAGAGCAATAAGATGACCCCGTATTACCGCCTTATGAGCATCCTGAAGAGTTATAGGAGAAATATCAGGGGTATCATTCATCACAAAATACTCGGAGAGAAGAGAATGAAGGCGAGTAATAGTTTCTTTATCATACAGTAGCGATTCGTTAATTCTCCAGGTTGCTTTAGGAGGGTGTTGGGCAAGGGAGGGAAGTACAGCCAAAACAAGGCATGGTCCGACCAAGTAACAGGGAAAATCTGGGAAGAGCTAGGTCTAAAAGTGAGGTCGTGGCTGAACAAGATCATATCAATCCTGGAGTAAATATCATGGGGAGAATAGAAGAAGGTATAGTCCCTGACCAAGGGATCTAGTACTCTCCACGAGTCGTACAAGTTATGGAGTTTCAGGAAAGCTTGTAAAGCGCCAGTATTGTGGACATCTCTCCTCAGGGGAGGGGAGGAAAAGACTGAGGCTGAGGAACGATCTATAGTCGGGGTTAAGACAGCATTGAAATCGCCAGCGACAATAAGGTCACCCTGACGAACACGTGCTAGCAAAGAACCCAATTCTTTGAAGAATTTATGCTGACCAGTGTTGGGCGCATATAGGTTCACTAGAGTGCAGGGGAGATTGTTTAAAGAGCCTATGAAGATCAGGAATCTACCTTCCTTATCTTTATGACAGTCACAAAGTTTGAAAATTAAATGGCACGCAAACAAGATTGCAAAATCCTGCTTTTTCTGTCTATGATCACATGCATGGTATGTTAGGGGAAATTTTCTTGAACAAAGCTCAGGGTGGAGATGGTTAGCAAAATGTGTTTCTTGCAGGTATATCAAGTCTCCTTTAAGGGACTTGAGAGAAGAATGGAGCTTAGCACATTTCTGAGGGAAGTTAAGGCCCTTGACATTGTAGGAGATAAGGTTAAGGGTCATAGGTAAGTCAATGTTTGGAGCACAAGAGACCAGAACAGAAAAGAAGTGTCAAGGAAGAAGAAAAAGAAAAAAAAATATACAGGATAAGACAAGATAAGTGACGACCAGTGAGGAGGTAAGGACCAAAGGTTAAGGGTAAAAAGGGACCGACATAGAGGGTCAAAGTCCACTTGTCGCAATTGCTGGTAAAGGACGGGACATGATGAACAAGTCATCAGAGGAACCAGCATAGCGCCCTAGGCTCTAAGGGGGGTGGAAGTCTAGCAACAATCAAAAAGGGAGGGCCGGGGGACCCACTTAGAGTGTATGACCTATGGATAAGGAGGGAAGGAGAAAAGGTATGAGGGAATTACTGAACCTTAAGGCAGAGAAGAAAAAGGGAAAAATAGGGGAACAAAATCAAGGGAAGTAACCATCAGCAGTAAACATATTATGTGGAGCAAAGAGTAACTCAATAGCAAAACGCAGATTGTGATGTCCACAGAAGAAGCAACCGGATGCGGTCAGATGTAAGAGCTGTAAAGAAAGAGACAAACAGACAACAAAACAACAGCAAATACAACATAATAATAAAAGAAACAAAACATCTTAGTTACTTATCAGTGGCAAAGACAGGAGCTGTAGTCTGCACATCATCAGTGTGAGCACCTTGAGGGAAGGGCGAAAAGCAGCAACATGCCTCCTCTTGAAACAACCGAAAACAGGGCAACAGTCATTAGAAGGCAAAACAGTATCTGGCGATAGCAACACAGTCTCGGCACAATAAAAGATGAAGGATGAAGACAGCTGAAGATGTGACATCCTTGAGTTCCATGTCCAATTGTAGAACTTTGTCAGGCAGCTGCGAGGACCACACCGGTTCATGTAGAGGGTAGTGCAGATGCACTTTGAAAAGGGAGCAGCCACAGAGACAAGCTGGTCAGCGATCTGTAGATATGCGGTTTAGAATGGCGAGGAACAGTAGACCACTCTCTATGTGGGGGCCGTTGTGCTTTCGGTGTAGAGGGTCCCGCAACATTAGCAAGAGCCTGAGAGGCATCCTGCAAAGCATGCTGGTTAAGGCCCATCTTGCAGAGAGGGTCACATGCTTCGCCTAAGTTTTTAGCTGACAGCTGTTGGTTCTGGTGCCAAAGATAGAGGCGAAAGGGAAACCCCCACCGGTATCTGATATTGTTCTTCCTGAGGACTGAAGTGACAGGTTGAAGCTCTCGTCTCCGAGTTAAAATGGTGGGAGAGAGGTCCTGAAAGATTTGGAGTTTCAGGTATATCCCTCATAAGATAAGGAGGGAAGCTTTTTGACTGCTTGTAAGACAGCTTCTTTGGTCGTGAAATAATGAAGACGGAGGATAACGTCTCTAAGTGCAGATTGATCAGATGGATGAGGTTTAAGGGCCCTGTTTGCCCTGTCCAGCAAGAGTTGATCTTCCGGAACTTCTGGTGCAAGCTGGGAGAACAGTTAAGGGGTCCAGATGCACAGATTCAATGGACCTTGGGGCGCCTTTAATTCGGAGGTTGTTTCTCCGTGCTCTATTATCCATATCCTCCTGGCGTTCATGGTTTGTATTGAGCTCCTGGCGAAATTGAGAAAGGTTGTACGCTGTAGATTCCTGAAATGAGACAACGTCTTCCATTTTTCTTTCAATATGGTTCATACGAGAGCCCAGCGAGGACACTTCTGATCTAAAACTATGAAGATCGTGTTGAACCTCAGTGTGGACTGAAGATCGAAGCTCTTTCATTTCCTTGATCAAAGTGTGAATTTCTTTTTTGGTAACTGGAGCGCACACATCTTTATCAGAGTCTGAGTCCTCAAGGAGCGAGGAGAAGCTGCTTGTTCGGTTCCAGAGATTGAGGAGGTCCTATTAGGGTAATATTGGGGGATACCCTTAGAGTGAAATTTTTTGTTTTTCGGCATAATTAGGTAGAGGAAAGTCAGAGGCAAAGAGGGGTTCGGGAAAGGTAGATCAAACACAATAGAAATCTTCAAGCAGAAAATTCGATCGGAAAAAGCCACTCGGGAATGAGGTGACAGCTACATCACAGAAGCATAACAGTTGAGGTCTCCGGCCACCCAAAAGCCTGTTCCCTTTTACGTAGTACCGTAAAGGGAATGGGTAGGTAGAGGGCAATAGTCACTTGAGCAGTCCAGAAATATGATTGTTCACAGACCAGCACAGGCAAATTTCGGCAGGAAAGAAAATGAGTCCTCACCGTAGTAAACCGCAGTGATCTGGTGCTCCAACCCAATGAATGGGAGCAGGTCCAATCTGCCAGTATAGGCCTCAGGCAGAGGAAGAGCTAGCGGAGCTGCGACTGGCGGATGATCTCTAGGGAATAGCTGATCACACAAAACCCACCCACTGACCTGCGAGTCCTGTCCAACAGCGATCACAGCAGGCAGCGGGGAATCACGTCCGGGGTCACAACGGCCAGCAGGCAAGGCAGAGGTGGTCTTCAGAGAGCTCTTAGAATGATGAGAGCATTTTTAAACATTCTTGTGCGCCCCAGCAGAGCTATGGAGATGTTAACTGCAATGCCAGCAACGACCATTAGGTGGCATCAGATGTTTAATCATCCACACTAGGCCGAATTCACAATACCTGAAATTGCAGATGATTGGTGCAGATGATAATATGTATGGGAGTTGTGTCCCTCCACAAGCCCGGCTGTCACACAGAGAGAGGTCCCAGGCGCCGACCAGAGCAGGAGGCAGTCAGCGGCAGCTGCGGAGCTGCTACTTGCGAGGTGATCCAGGACAAAATTTACCCGATGGAAAGTCAGTGCAACTCTACAAACCGGACCGCAAGGAGAGCACAGACTACTCTCCTGCAGATGGAGGATCAGCTGCCAGCCTAGGGAGCAGGTATATGTGTATGGCTACACGTTCTCGAGGGCTATCAGCCAACTTATAGTGGACTTTGAGGCAGTCAGGAATGGAGCTATCTCCAACTCCTCTCTTTTAAGCACTAGACTGTAGTGTGCTCAGTGTTGGATACAAACAATCTGTTACTCACTGCCCATCAGATGACTCAGGTGCACAGGGACCCCTGGGACTCACAGCATGAATACCGAAGCCACACGCAGACACCTCCTAGCATCCAAAGCGTCAGGGGCTGCCGGAAAAGAAGCAGGGCAATGAAGATCAGCACTTCTGGCACTGTCAGTGCGGATATAAATATGCAGAGGCTGCCTCTGCGATTTCCCCACGGCCAGTCCGGATCCTCCTCCGAGATGCAGCCAACCCTCCGTGACATACAGGAAGCCAGCTGATAGGTAAGAGACTTTCCTCCGGTGTGTGTCCCGCCAGTAATGGCAAGGCAGAACCAGGTTGGTGTCCCAAAAGTCTGGTGTCCGCTGAAACAGACGAGGGGCACCCAGAAGTACTGGAGCGCTCCCTGGAAGATTCCTCACACTTGTGGCATAATAGGGGGCCAAAAAGTCACCGCCAAACTGAAGCTTAGTCTCCAAAGTTGAGGAGCGCTCTACTTTGCTAACCACTCGATACAGCTGCCAGGCCATGCCCACTACGGGAAAGTTTTTGAAGATTTTGTGTTACTTTAGTGTGCCACAACTGACATTGAAATCTACATGGCATATGAATATTCGCTGGAGCCACTTAAACAAGGGCTGTTGCTAGGGTTTGGTGCAAATGAGGTACTGCTATATCAGGGGAGAAAAAGGTGGAGATTGCGGAGAGAAGGTGTTACAGTGTGTGATAGAGAGTTTAAGATTTTTGCGGGTATGAGGAGGCCTGGTAAATTTTGACAGCAGAGAGGTTAAAGCAGTAAGTATGAGCATGTCGGTGATAAGCTGTGATCTAAGAAAGGGAAAGGCCTGTTAAGGAAATCAAAAACTGAGCATAGTCTAGAGAAAACAGGATCAAGGCAATGACCATCACAATGAGTAGAGGATTCACCCCACTGGGAGAGGCTGAGGGAGGAGGTTAGAGGGGAGTAGTTTGGAAGCAGTACTGGAACGTGGATTAGCAATGATGGTGTTGAAATCACCCAGGATGAGGGTAGTGATGTCGGAAGATAACAAGTGAAGGAGCAATGCAGAAAAATCTTCAAGAAATTGTCGGTAAGGCCCAGGGGGGGTGATTGATCACAGCAACACACATATAGAATGGATTAGAAATCTGAATAGCATATACTTTAAAATATGTGAATGTAAGTGACAGGACATTTGTTAGAACTGTGAATGTGCACTTTGGGGAGAAGCAGTTCAACCTCTGCATCCTTGTCTGCCTTCAGGTTTGGGTGTATGGGTGAAATGGAGGCCATCATGTTAAAGGGCTGCAGGTGAGGCAGGTTGTGTAAGCGAGGTTTCAGTTATTGCCAGAAGGCTGAGCTTGTTTGAGAGGAAGAGGTCATGTATGGAGGTAGGTTTGTTACAGACAGAGCTTGCATCCCAAAGGGCAATTTTAAAGCACTTTTGAAGAATCAGGGGACAGGTGATGTGTTTGAGGTTTGCTGGATTTCGGTAGTGTACTGATTTATGTGTATTGGAGGAGTGTGGGGGACCTGGATTAAGTGATAGATCACCAGCCAATAGAAGCAGAGAGAGAGAGAAAGATAAGTAAAATGTTTGTAAAATGTGTGACCTTTTTATTTTATGGCAACAGGATGAGGCTGTTCTAGTTAGTGAATATAAATAGGACAAATGTTCATGACTGTAGACTAAGGGTGAGTGGAGTAATGAAGTAGCAATATGGACAAATGTTTGTATAGCAGGAAGGGTGAAGGATGATATAGTATTAAAGATAATGCCATGAAAGGAGAGTAAGAAAAGCAGTTTGTTAAACATTTCTATTTAAGAGTAGAAAGCAAGAAAATTGAGGGTGTTAAAAAAAAAAAAAAAAAAAAAAAAAAAGTACCTAATTGCAATATGCAGTGAAGTTAGAGAAGTAGTGCAGAGGTAGGTTGCAACAGATGTAGCTTATTCCTGGTTTTCTTCAGATATTGTTCCCTGTTTGTCCCACTGTGTTGTTTAATTGTGCTTTTCCAAACACTTTGTGAGAGAAACACTTAGTGCAGAAAACACAGGTCTGACCCCTACATACGTCTCCCCCTAGACTGAATGCTAAGATAGAGTGAGGCTGGTTTCAGTATACACTACATCTGTGCTAATTGGTCGGCTAATAAAAAAAATACCCAACCGCTACTTGTCTTATTAGGCTAGATCAGACCAGAACCCTGTCATAAATTAGGCATCAATGATCACTAGGCCAACAGGATAAAACAATATATAAAACATTCCTGTTACATACTTTTAAACACGCAGTTGCACGGCTGAGAGATACCAATTAATTTAAGGAGGTTCAGGTTAGCAGAGGCTGTAAGGAGTAGTATTTGATGAACATACCTGGAGGCGAAAAGAGAAAATCTGCAAATATTTTTAGCAATCACAGGTAGGGATATGATGTAGGTGAAAAAAAAGAAAGAAGAGTACCGTTCTCAAATAAGTGATGCAATTTAACTATGCCTTCGACAAGCTAATTGAACAGGCACACAATGGGGATCAGTTTAGCCAATCCAATGATCGATAAGTTAGAGGATGAGAGAATGAAATCGGATGTCAGATGAAAAAGTTTTTCTCAGGCCTTAATGGATCTCGTGTATATTAGAAATGGCCTCTGAAGGCCTATTTTTGGCATCCAACCATAGTAAATCTGCCAGAGGGAAAGGTTCGGAAGTATCTTTTTCTATATGGCTTGGTCATATCAGGGGCAAACCAATCCTTAATTTGGTCCAATAAACAGATAAATTGGTAAAATTCTAGCTTGGGGGATGCAAGACTGCATTTCAACTTAGACCTGGCCAATTTTTCTTTCGCCACTCTAGGGCACTTAACCCTCCATATAAAATATATGAATACATCATAAAATTTATAGAGGAAACGGGAGTGAATAAAGTAAGGAATGGATCTAAACAGGTCAACAATTTAGGAAGGAGCACTAGTTTCACAGCCGCTATCCTGCCCAACCACAAAACTTCATATTTAATCCACATTTTAGTCAAGGAAGTAAACTGGGCCAAAAGGGACATATGATTACATACAATGAAATCTTGTGGATGTTTGAAAATGAGGTCTCGAGGTCAGACACGAACAGCATCATTGGCAAATAGGCACATTTTATGACACAATTCACCAATAGATGTGCCTGCAAACAATTGCTAAAGCATATATAAGAGGCGATAGGGGACAACCTTGTCTTGTAGTATTAGAAATGATGTTTAACTATGTTAAGGACCCGTCAGACATTATCCGGGGCTTGCCTACCCAATGCAAACCCTAGTTGATTAAGCTTTGAAAGTTGGGGCAGGATCGGGTTCAGCCTTGTAGCAATATGTCACGCCTGGGAGCTTTTTCTTTCGTAAGGGTTTAATAGCCCCCTTAACCTTCTCCTCAATCCACAGCGAGGACAAGGAGGTGGCCAAATCAATAGATAGGGAGGGAAGGGCAAGAAAATCCAGAAAGCATCAAATAGTCTGTGACATCAGTTGTGGAATGGAGCTATCAGTAGTTAGATTATATAGCTTTTCATAGTAAGAGACAAATCTAATTGCGCTATCTAAGAGATCGGAGAGACAAAGCCCACTGCAGTCTGTAAGGTGTTTGCTATGATTAATAGCATTTTCCCTCTTAATTTGTGAGCTGTTAACCAACTGGCCCTGTTACCCAGAATGTAGAATTTTTGTTGTATATGTGCGACGGCAACGTTGCCAGTAATCATGGACATTGACTGCAATTTCAGTCAATACCGGTTTGATTTGAGAGTTGCAGAATTTTTTTATGCTGGCCTTCTAAATTCACTGCTTGATTTGCCACTCGCCTCATAACTGCCTTCAGCACGCACCAATAAATAAAAACATCTTTGAGTTGTTTGTTTCTATATATGAGGGAATACTCTCAGATAATAACTTTAAACCTTCAAAATCTGACAGTCCCACTGCTGCTAATCTCCACGATTGTGAGGACAGACTTTGGAAAAGACCTCCCACTGCCATACATGTAGGGCGTATTCAGACCAGGGATGAATATCAATGGAGGTTGTATTTTGTCTGTCAGTAAAATATCAATGTGAAAATATGACCTATGTTTGTGAGAAAAAAGGTAAAATCTTGCACAGTAGGATGTTCCAAGCATCATACAGGTCATATTCTGCAAGTATCTGGGAAAAAGAAGAGGAGATTTGATGATTAAAGGAAGAAAATGATTGGCAGAAAAGGAAGTCCTATCTAATTTTGGCACTGGGGCAAAGTTAAAATCTCTCATGAAAAACAAGACACCCACTCCGACTTCCTGAATCTCAAGGCAAAATTTCCTAAGGAAGGGTAATTGATGGGAGTTTGGGGCATAAAGAGAGACCAGAGAAATTTTTCTAAACTCCAGAGACCCAAAGAGTATGAAATAGCGACCGTTTTTATGACAATTTTTTTTGTCCAATTTAAATGGGCAGGATTTGGTTAAAGAGTATGGCTACACCATTACACTTGACTGGTCGTTTAGACATGAAGCAAATGGGGTAACTCGGGTTAGAAAATTGGGTCTGAGAACTAGAGGAGAAATGCATCTCTTGAAGAGCAACAATATCAGCTTTTTGATTGGAAAAGTAACACAGCGCTACTTTATGCTAATTTGGAAAGTTTAAACCTTTGGGGATAAATGTATCAAGCTGAGAGTTTTCCGCGGGTTTGAAAAAGCAATCAGATTCTACCTATCATTTATTTATTGCATTCTACAAAATGAAAGCTAGAATCTGATTGGTTGCTATAGGCAACATCTCCACTTTTCAATCCCACCGGAAAACTCTCAGCTTGATACATTTACCCCTTGGTGTTGAGAGCGAAAGCAAACCATTATGGAGACATTAGCAGAGGCGAGATTAGGTCAGCTAAGTCAGGGGGAGGTGGATTACATGCGTAACACTGAGTACTAGACCAGGTATCATGGTGGAAAACAACAGCAAGGAAAATAAAAGGGAAAGTAAAACCAGGGGAAAGAACAAAAATAGCTTGTTTCCAGAAACTAGAGATTTCGCTACAGGGACAATATAGCAGAAAAAGTATTTAGTAAAAGGTGACAGAGGTCAGGTTTGTCCCCATCTGACAACCTACATAATGACACATGGGGGGTATTCAATTGATTGCAAGATTTTTTTTCCCGCCACGTTAAAAGAAAAAAAAAAAATCACAGGCGGGTTTTTAACTGCTATAGCGACGGTTTTTAGTTAATGCAGCGTGAAAACTTGTGCAATTCAATTGAAAAAGAGGGAACGCTGCCCCCGCGCGTTAATGATTGTGTTTGCGAGTTTTTAGGGGAGTGAAGGAGAGTTACCGCGGCCATGTATAACACAAAAAAAGGATTGTCATACATTTTCATACATTTTTATTGCATTACACAACCATTCTAGTTGATAATATCTACTTTACAGTACTTTCTTTAGCATATTTTTTTTGTTTAACTATTTTTTACTAGAGAATCATCTATACCATGTCAAAACACATTAGTACAAACATATCTGTACCAAAAACATATATAAATATATTTAGTGATTTATTTATTTTTTTATGTTTTTTTATTTCATAATTTTTTTGACAAGAAAATTAACTTTTACATGTTAGACATTAGTGATAAACAAAGTTTATCTATTTTTTTCTCATTATTACATGATTTCAAATAGTTTTCAGAGGTTTTTTATTTTTATCACACCCCAAAGAGGTGCGAGATAAAACAGCATATTGGCCTGTTTAATGGACCGCGGTTAATAACAATTGAATTGCTTTTAACGCGGCTGCCTCTCGCACACCCTATACTTTCAATAGACCTTCTACTGGAGCACGAGAGGACCGTTTGTTAAAAAAAACCCAGAGCGTTAAAAATTGAATTGAATCGCCGGTTAAGTTCAAAAATTATAAAAAAACAGCATTAAAATGACTTGGTCAAAAAAAAAATCTTGCGATCAATTGAATACCCCCCCTAAGGTCAATAAGCACAAATATTAACTGTAAATTACAATAAGGAATGTATATAACATAAGGAACACTGATGACAGAGAAATCAATGTCATCCAGGGTTAGGAAACATTTTCAGTAAAATTTTGACTGGCAAGATGAATATAATAACATTGTAGAAAAACAATATTGTAATGTCTCAAGTATCAGGCAAATACAAATAAGCAGACTCACAGATCTAGTCCAAGGCATGTCCAAAGCTCAGGAAACTAGATGATCCGAGCAGGGCCCTTGAAAATATATGGTTTAACGGCAGACTCAAAATTGTGAGCTCCATTCTGATGTATAATAAGGTGTCGGAAATCACTATTTATATGGAATATTGGCTTCACGGAGAGCCAAAGTGATGGAGTGAAGAAGCCTGTGCTTCACCAAAGTTGTTGGGGAAATATCGGAGAAAAGTCTGAGATCCTCCAAGAGAGCATAGGTGGAAGCAGATGGTAAAGCCACTCAAAGAACCTTGATAAGAAAGAAATGAAGCCATAGGAGGTATCCTTAGGGGAAGAGACAGTAGCGATTTTCGTTTTCGGCAATTTGTAAATCCGATCAATGATGAGTTCCATACCCATTGCCATTTACTAAACAGGTTGCATATCCATACAAATCAGCATTAGAGACTGAATCAGGGATGCCTCATATTTAAATATTGTTGCGCCAAGATCTGTCCTCTAGATCACTGAGCTTCTTTCTAATGGCCAACACCTCTTCTTGAACATTATTGTGAGCTGAATTCAAGGGAAGAAACAAGTCCTTTCATTTTAGTTTCAATATGGTCCGTGCGGGTCCCAGCTCCGCTACTTCCTATTTTATTTATTTAATGGTTGGTCTGAATGCGGAAGTAATATCTGCATTCAGAGAAGTCAAAAGGAGTTGGATAGAACTTAGGAGTACACGACCATCCATCTCCTGTGGAGGTATAATAACTGAAGGGGTAGGTGGTTCTATCCCCAACATAACATTAGAGGCACTGTTAGGCTGGGCAGACCCGGATGCAGATAAGGCAACCATAGGGCCAAAACTTTGGTCAAGTATACATGTTTAGGTAAGCATCACAAAGGTGCATCTGAGTATAACTGGCCAATTCCAGCACATCACCCTAGGGAAAAAAGGCATTTCCAGATTACTGCAATGCAATATGTGGCTATAGCCATCGGGTGGTGCTGCTCCACCAGCAACCAGAATACAATGGAGTCTGAACCAGAGGTTGTGTAGAATGTCGAATTCACAGACACTGTCTCCAACATGAAGTGCAGCGATCTAATCCTTTGTGGCAGTGGCGGAACTACCATTGGTGCGGCAGGTGCAGTGCACCTGGGCCCATGGAGATAATGGGGCCCATTGCATGGGAGATGCAAAGGATCGGAGGCCCTGGTTCAATCCTCCCCGTCTCACTGCATCGGGGCCCACAGCTCACTAGTTCCGATTCTGCCTTGTGGAGTAGTACATTTTAAAGTAATATACATGTGTAGGCAGGTAGACTGTAAAGGGGCACTTTAGTAGACATAGCAGTCTCAACGTCAGTGCATGTCAAGACCTGGTCCCAATCTGCCTCAGTGTGACTTGTATGCCAGTGAGCAGCAATGGACCATTTGTAGCAGAATCTTCACTCCAGCCAAGATGGCCGACAAATGGGATCTGCGGGAGCCGGCGGAGAAACAGCACTGATGGGTGGCCAGGAACACATAGGTGGGACAGGTAAGACGGAGACGCAGAGCTCCGGCAAGGCCTCAGGCTCAAAATCTTACACATGCCAATACAAATGGTGAGCCAACTGGTTCAGAAGGGTCATGATGGTTCAGGCGTTCAGTCCACTTGCAATCTCAGGTAGCAGGGTGCCAGATATAGGCAATGTAAGGGAATTTTGTCCAATTACCTTCGGGAGCTCAGACTAAGCACGTCTGATTAATTCCGTAGCTAAACTAACTCTTTAAGGTATTTATCAGTTGCAAATGAGTGCAGGTAGCAGTGATTTTGATAGATTCACATCACCTCCTTCTACAAAAAGATCCTATCTGCTGGGCACGCTGAAACCAACCAGCCTAAATAATGAGTTGAAATTGAACACACTAATTTAAGCAATGTTTTTTTTTCTGTCCAGATGTCATGGCAATAAAATGTTCCAGGGGAGTAACAAAGGAGAAGTAATTGTAAATATGAATAAGAAGACTGGGGAAAAGATGATGACTAAAGGAAGGACTGAGAGATAGTGGTTTGAAGAATAGTTGGAGATGAGATAAATAATTTAGAATATAGTTGTTAAGCAGTAGAATTATAGTAAATGTCCCAGTCAATTGCGGATATAATTTTAGAAAAGTGAATTTGTATAGAGTATTGGCTACAGAAGTTAAAATTAAATTTAAAAACATAAAACATCTTATAAATTCACAATATGTAACCATTATCTGCCTAATGCTCACCAATAGTTTTTGCGATCATCCACTTTTTGGGTGAGTGATTTCCTATTATGTCCTTTAGTTGTGCTGCAGGAAGTCTGCTGTGCATGGGAGAAATGTAATGAGTAAACTCATGCTTCATATAGGTTAAGTTACATTATAGTCCTTAAATATCTAGCTACATTAAATGAGCTTGCAATTTAGGTATTTGTGCGTTTAGATAAGAATAACAAATACATCTGTAATAGAATATCTAATGGTCTAAAAAAACAGCATGGGTTTGGTGATGGTAGTAGATGGGGAAAAAGTGCAAAGAACACTGGCAGTCATTGCATTATAGTGGATGGTCTACACATGTACTTGGTCACTTGTTAATACCATGGTGAATTAGTACTGATCTGTATGTATAACTTGTTTTCCCCATTTTATGAAGGATTTGTGCATTGCAACCTGACCGGTATTCTCTGTGTGAGTTTTGATGACGTTATCTGGTGCCCCACTCAACCCTTTCTTTTCCTCATTATAGGGTCATTGATGATGACAAATTCATATGGACTTTCTGTTAAAATATGCTGCCATCGTACTTGGTAATTGTACAAATTGATCAATTCCATAATTCTGTCTATACATGTCCTCCAGTTTCAATATGTGGTAGATTTATAGGAGTCATGCCTTAAGAAAGGCAGAGATTGATGGAAGGAAAGTATAATCTTGTCTTTTCTCTAAATTTCTTATC
Organism: Mixophyes fleayi; assembly: GCF_038048845.1. Lineage (NCBI taxonomy): Eukaryota > Metazoa > Chordata > Amphibia > Anura > Limnodynastidae > Mixophyes > Mixophyes fleayi. The sequence continues at coordinate 62,014,449 of NC_134410.1, read as the reverse complement.
CTGAATATGGTGCTCTGGTCACCAGATTACAAGAAAGATATAAGTGACTCAGAAAAGGCTAGAAGTAAGCAACAAGAAACAAAAATGTAGGATCTTAAGTGTAAGTTGGTGTCAGATTGAATTTACTTAAATAAGGAAAGAGGTGCCTTTGACCATGGTATCATATGGGAATGGATTATATTTTTAGCATAATATAATGAACAATGATTTTCTTAAATTTGTATTAAATTGTTTATTGAAGGTAAATTCTGAATACACCTGAAGGCATCTTGCCTAGGTATAGGGTGGTATTGGTAATTGATTAAAAACATTTTTTTGGGTACTTTCATGAAAAATAAATGAGATTTTCAAAACAACTAATAAAAACAGCAAGGCACTACTTAGGTAAAAACTTCCCTTTACATGTTATCTATGTGATGTTATTGCATTAGATATGCTTAATGTTTGTAGACACTCCCTTATATGTTTAAGCTTGAATCTTTAGTGATGGTCCCTAAGACCATGGGGAATGCTGGGAAGTGGGTGTGGCCAGTGTGCAATGTACCCAGAGTCTGCAAATGGCTGAATAAAGAGCTCAGCAGTGCCCACCCATGCTTCAGTGTCCTGATGAACTGATTTACAAGTATATTAGCAAAACATGGTGTCAGAAGAAGTTTTAACTGGACTGCTAGAGCTCAGAGTGTGAAAGGATCCTGCAGAAGTCTGTAAAGCTGTGACACGCAGTGTCTGAATATCTGCCTTGTGCTCTGGTCACATCAAACAGTGAGTAACTATGGATAGGCTGTCTCCTCCAGCAGGCATGCTCATGTCTGGCAACTTGTCTGAAAACTGGAAAAGATTTAAACAAAGGTTTAATATATATCTTGCTGCATGTGGAGCTGATGCAATGGAGGATAAAACAAAGTCATCCATCTTCCTCCATGTGATAGGAGAGGATGTGCTGGACATTTATAACAGTTTTCAGTTTGCTGAAGGGCAGAATATGGTGCTATCTTCTATAATGCAAAAGTTTGAAGATTACTTTGTGCCAAGGAAAAATGTGACATATGAAAGATATAAGTTTTTCACCTGTGATCAGAAGTCTGGAGAAGGATTTGATCAGTATGTTACAGAACTGCAATCACTTAGCAAAACCTGTGAGTTTGGTGATTTAAAGGACTCACTGATTAGAGATCGTATTGTCTGTGGAATACCTGATAATGGACTCAGAGAAAGATTCTCTACTGATTGTGGATAAAGATGTACAACCGATTCTAGGATTAAGTTCATGTGAGAAGCTTAACTTGATAAAGAAAGTTTTCATGGTGACATCACAAGTAGAAGATGAATGCAAATCAGTGTTTACAGAATACAGAGACATGTTTGAAGGTTTAGGTTGTCTGCCTGGCGAGCATAAGATAAATCTAGACACGCAAGTTCCTCCAGTGATACACCCCTGTAGAAAAGTGCCATTTGCGCTGAGAGAAAAACTAAAACAGGAGTTAAACCGCATGGAAGCTTTGGGTGTGATACAGAAAGTTGATGAGCCTACTGAATGGGTGAGCTCCTTAGTAATTGTTGAAAAGAAAAATGGACAACTCAGAATATGTCTGGATCCAAGAGATTTAAATAAGGCTATTAAAAGAGAACATTTCAAACTACCAACCAGAGATGAAATCATGTCACAGTTTGCGGGAGCAAAATGGTTCAGTAAATTGGATGCATCTTCAGGATTCTGGCAAATGAAGCTAGATGAAGCCAGCTCAATGCTGTGTACATTTAATACCCCAGAAGGTCGATACAGATTCCTTCGACTACCATATGGGATATTGTCTGCTCCAGAAGTATATCACAAAAGGATACACATGATTTTTGAACACATTCCAGGTGTTGAAACAATGATGGATGACATTATTGTCTGGGGATCTACAAAAGAAGAACATGATTCTAGACTGAGACAAGTAATGGAACTTATCAAGAAGGTGAATCTAAAGCTGAACAAGGACAAATGTGAATTTGGTGTGAAAACACTTACCTTTATGGGTGACGTGGTCTCGGAGGAAGGTGTGAAGCCTGACCCGAGGAAAATATCAGCCATAATAAACATGGAACGTCCTAACAACAAAGACGACATGAGAAGATTCCTAGGAATGATTACTTACTTAGGAAAGTTTATTTCTCAACTCTCCGAACAAACAGCACCTCTAAGATGGTTGTTGGACAAAAATAATGAGTGGATGTGGTCACATGAACAAGAAGAAAGTTGGCAAAACTTGAAATGGACCATCACAGAGCAACCGGTACTAAGATTCTTTGATCCTACAAAAAGTATAAGAATTTCAGCAGATGCCTCTCAATTTGGCCTAGGCTCAGTGTTGTTACAAGAACATGAGGATACATGGCAACCGGTAATATATGCATCAAGAGCATTGACAAGTGCTGAAACAAGATATGCTCAGATAGAAAAAGAACTTCTAGCAATCACATATGCATGTGAGCGATTTCATCAATTTGTGTATGGTCAAGCGTTTACAGTGGAAACTGACCACAAGCCATTGGTAGCTATCATGGCTAAATCGTTACATGACTGTCCCATGAGAATTCAACGAATGCTTATAAGACTACAGAAATATGATGTCCAATTGCTGTACTGTCCTGGTAAATACATGTACATTGCTGACACACTTTCCCGTGCTGTGAACAAAAGTGAAGGTTCTGAAAGTCTGATGGATAGAGAGATAGACGCATATGTTAATTTGATTGTAGCTTCTCTACCTGTGTCTCTTGCAAGACAAGAACAGATAAGAAAAGAAACAGAGACAGACATCACAATGAAAGTGTTACAAGACATCATTCTGAAAGGATGGCCAGCAGAAAAAAATGCGTGCCCACTGTCTATTCATGATTATTGGATGTACCGCACTGACCTTACGGTTGTCAATGGTATTATTTACAAAGGCAATAGAATTATTATACCTGCACGACTAAGAAAAATTATGCTGTGCAAGATACATGAAGGCCACTTAGGAGAAGAGAAATGTAAACGGAGGGCGCGTGAAGTGATGTATTGGCCAAGAATGAACCAGGACATAGCACAGACAACAGCTACATGTGAACTGTGTCTTACGTACAGACCAAAGCAACAAGTTGAGCCGCTGAGTCCTCATGCAGTGCCAGAGAGACCATACCAGAAGGTAGGCGCAGATTTGTTTGATTGTATTGGAAAAACGCACATTGTCGTGACTGATTATTATTCTAATTACCCTGAGGTGCAGACTCTACCTACAACTACTAGTAAAGCCGTAATCAGTTGCATAAAGTCAATCTTTGCAAGGCATGGTGTTCCTATGGAAGTGTTCACTGACAATGGACCTCAGTTTTCCAGTGCTGAATTTAGACAGTTTGCTGAAGAGTGGGAATTTGTCCATGCAACATCGAGTCCCCACTATCCACAGTCAAATGGGTTGGTGGAAAGTTCAGTAAAAACTGTAAAGAGTCTAATGAAAAAAGCACAAGACGGCAAAGAAGATTTCTACAAAAGTCTTTTAATCTACCGCAGTACACCTCTACAGAATGGACTCTCTCCTGCACAAATGCTGATGGGAAGGAGGATTAGAGCAAATCTTCCGATAAGTGATGAACTGCTTAATACGCATAACTCAGAATTGGTGAGACTGAGTAAGGTACGTCAACAGGAGAAACAGAAACTGTACCATGATAGGCGAGCAAAAAGCTTATCTGATCTAAGATCAGGTGACCAAGTCCGTCTCCGAGATCATGAGAAAGGCATTTGGATGCAGAAAGGTATTGTGCAAGCACAAGTAGCACCAAGATCTTATATTGTACGTACAGATCGTGGAACAGAAGTAAGAAGAAATCGGGTCGATTTAAGATCTCAACCCAACCATAGTGATGGCAACACGACTGAAGAACACCCTTCATCTGACATGTATGATGGACTTGATAATGGTGAACAAACCATGATGGAAGAAAGGTCCAACATGGTTGACGATACACAGACTTTGTGTGAAAGACCCATAAGAGAAATACGCAGACCTGAGAGACTCATTGAAACGTGTTAGATGATGTTCTTAATGTTATATCGTTAAATTGTTATACTGAAGGATACAGGGCTTATCTTTAAAGAAAAGAAGATGTGATGTTATTGCATTAGATATGCTTAATGTTTGTAGACACTCCCTTATATGTTTAAGCTTGAATCTTTAGTGATGGTCCCTAAGACCATGGGGAATGCTGGGAAGTGGGTGTGGCCAGTGTGCAATGTACCCAGAGTCTGCAAATGGCTGAATAAAGAGCTCAGCAGTGCCCACCCATGCTTCAGTGTCCTGATGAACTGATTTACAAGTATATTAGCAAAACAATCTAGCTGTCATTTTTTTCTTCAGATGACAAAAAACATGTTTGAATTTAAGACCAGGGGATAAATGTATCAAGCTGCGAGTTTCTGCAATGTTTGAAAAGTGGAGATGTTGCCAATATCAACCAATCAGATTCTAACTATCATCTTGTAGCATGCACCAAATAAATGATAACTAGAATGTGATTGGTTACTATAGGCAATATCTTCACTTTTTAAACCCGCCGGAAACTCACAAACTCACAATTTGTACCCTCAGGGAGTAAATGTAGGGGGTAAATGTATCAAGCTGAGAGTTTTCTGGCGGGTTTGAAAAGAGGAGATGTTGCCTATAACAACCAATCACATTCTAGCTATCATTTTCTAAAATGTACTAAATAAATGATAGCTAGAATTTGATTGGTTTTTCAAACCCGCCGGAAAACTCTCAGCTTGATACATTTACCCCCAGGTCTCCAAAAAGAAATAAAGCTGTGCATAGAAAAATTGTACTTTTTAATATGAGCACTAGAGGGCTCACGAACACAAGCTGTAATTTATGGGTTGAAGGATCTTCCTTGAGCATGATGTGCCTGGGCTGCAGTATCTGGATTCCCTCAACTGAAAATAGAATATTAACACATTAATTGATGGCTGTACAAATGCTTAAAAACAAGACTTTATTAAATTGGCTAATATAATAGTTTTTGTACAAATTTGTAAATAAATATATATTGAACATGGTGAAAAAAACAAAAATGTTCATAGATCAGCTGCATTAAAGCACATTTGAACTAGAGATGGTCACTGACCCCCGTGTTTTGGTTTTGGATTCGGTTTTGGATCTGGATTACCGTCGTGTTTTGGTTTTGGTTTTGGTTTTGCAAAACCGCCATTGCGTGTTTTGGTTTTGGTTTTGGTTTTGTTTGGTTTTGTTTTGCTATTTTGTTGGAAAATACATGTTTTGTGCCTAAAATAACCCAATTTAGTGCTCCAACTGTTTTAGAGATAAGTAATCTAATTGTTGAGGTAATAAATCATCCAAAAAAACTGTTTAATTCTTCGTTGGTAGGCCTTCATTTATTCTACACACAAAACAGATTGTCTTCCTCTCCATCTATGCATATTGGCAATGCAGCCATCGTCTTTGGATGTATATTACACCCTACACTTATAGTTAAATATGTAAAGAAATGGAAAAAGACAGTTTGCTTTCTGTCTCTATAGGCCCCCCTCCACTTTTTAAAAAAAACAAAAAATCCAGCCATTATAGACTGTACAATATTAATTGACATGGAGAAAGCCAGTTTGGTTTCTGTCTCTCTAGGCCCCCCTCCACTTGTATAAAATACCAAAAAATCCAGCCGTTATAGACTGTACAATATTAATTGACATGGAGAAAGCCAGTTTGGTTTCTGTCTCTCTAGGCCCCCCTCCACTTGTATAAAATACTAATAAATTCAGCCGTTATATACTGTACAATATAAATTGAAATGGACAAAGGCAGTTTGGTATCTGTCTGCATCAGATCCTCTCTCCACTAGGAGTAAAATAGAAAACTATTCAGCCGTTATATAATCTAGAATATAAATAGAAATTGAGAAAGGCAATTTGGTATCTGTCTGCATCATAATCATCAACATCATCATTAGCGCCCTCGCCGCCTACACAAATCTCCCCCTCATCCTCTTCTAATTCCAAAGTGGCATCCTCAATTTGGGTATCACCGGCTACACTCGGGCTATTAAGGCACACATCAGCAGAATGCTCACGATTAGACATCCCACTGTTGGATGGACTCTCCACAGGGATTGTTGTCATTTGTGAATCAGAGCAAATATTCTCCTGTAATGCCTCACTGTTATCTTGCAGCTCGGCTTTGACGCGTAACAGTAGTTGTGCACCAATTGTAGGCTGGGTAACTTTTTGGGATCTGCCACTAATACCCAAAGGTGAAGGCCTCATTCTCTCTTTGCCACTGCGTGTGTAGAATGGCATGCTTGCAATTTTTTTTTTATCGTCACTTAACTTTTGCTCAGATATACTTCTTTTTCGCTTCAATACAGTAAATTTTTTTGTGGGTTTTGTTTTTTGCACTAATTTGGAAACACTCTGTTGTTTGACATCGCCTTGGCCAGATGACGTACTGGGAACACTAACATCAGGACTGGTGACAGAACCTGGTTGCTCATTCAGATCATATGTGGACTGCTTTGAATCCATTCTGAGCGCAAACCACTGGGGAGTGCTAAAAATTATTTGGTAGATACTGCTGACAGATATGACTTTTGACAGCCAGAAATATTAATGCACAATTAGGGAGGACACCCCAAAAGCACTGAGGAGTGCTAAAAATTATTTAGTAGATACTGCTGACAGATATGACTTTTGACAGCCAGAAATATTAATGCACAATTCGGGAGGACACCCCAAAAGCACTGAGGAGTGCTAAAAATTATTTAGTAGATACTGCTGACAGATATGACTTTTGACAGCCAGAAATATTAATGCACAATTAGGGAGGACACCCCAAAAGCACTGAGTGCTAAAAATTATTTAGTAGATACTGCTGACAGATATGACTTTTGACAGCCAGAAATATTAATGCACAATTAGGGAGGACACCACAAAAGCACTGAGGAGTGCTAAAAATTATTTGGTAGATACTGCTGACAGATATGACTTTTGACAGCCAGAAATATTTATGCACAATTATGGGGGACACCCCAAAAGCGCTGGGGAGTGCCAAATATTAAGAAAAAATAATAAACCTCTATCCTCCTCTCTGCACTAGCGATTTTGGTTAGAGCAATTGCAAGAACAATATTGTATTCTCTGTCCCTGCTCTAATCAGCCTATGACTACACCCTGCTCTCTCCCTCTGTCAAATGGTGATGGATTGCTGTGGAGGCGTGTATTTATAAAGTTGAAGTATCGCGAGAACCGAGCCCCGAGATCCGACGAGATCCGACGACGTCACGATGACGTTCGTCCTCGATTTGGATTCGGAACGGGCGGGAGAGTACCGAGCTGCTCAGCTCGGTATTCGGATACCCAAAGTTCGGGTGGGTTCGGTTCTCGGAGAACCGGACCCGCCCATCTCTAATTTGAACATATCAGCATATAAGTGGCACAAACAACATAGGGCCTGAGTCATTAAGGAGAGCAAAGAAAAACAAAAAAGGAGTAACTTTGCACCTTGGCAAAACCATGTTACATTGGAGGGGAGGTAAATTTAAACTGTGGGAACATATTTATAGTTGGGGTAGGGCAAATACTAAATAACCTTTAAATTTCAGTGTGAAATTAAAGTTATCAACTATTTGTGTGCTACATGATAAAAAAAAGTCGGTATTTTCTTTATGTGCAAAGTAATAAACTAATTTGCACCCCTTGTATTGTAACATGGTTTGTCCAGGATTAAATTTACTCCTTTTTTTTGCCTTGCTCTTCTTAATGACTCAGGCCTATAGAGTCTTAAATAGAGACTGCCAAGGATAGTAGTATCAGTGATTTTAATATAGGATAAAAAAAATACTGAACCCTTTCCAAATTATCTTTTTTAAAGAGTGGTGCCCAGAACTGTACTGCATATTCAAGATGAGGTCTTACCAACAATTTATCCAGTGGCAAAATTACACTGTCTTCCCTTGCATCTATGTCCCTTTTTATGCATGCCAATACTTTATATGCTGCTTGACATTCAGCACTATTGTTAATTCTACTGTCTACAAGCACTCCCAAATCCTTTTCCATTATAGATTCTCCTAAATTAATTCCATTTAATTTATAGATTGCAATCTTGTTTTTGATCCCTAAATGCATAACCTTACATTTATCTATGTTAAACCTCATATTCCATTTGGGCGCCCAATGTTGATGTTGATGTTTATTCCTAGACCCAGTTCCCTTATTTTGTAAACCAACCAACCTCTTGTGTGGCACTGTATCAAAGGCCTTTGCAAAATCAAAGTAGACCACATCACTGTGCTACCCTGGTCTAAGTTCCCACTAACTGCCTCATAGAAACTAATTAGATTAGTTTGACATGTCCTATCCCTCACAAATCCATGTTGATTCCCACTAATAATTTTATTGCGCACCAAGTAATCCTGAATACTATCCCTTAAAATACCTTCCAGTAGTTTCCCCACTATTGATGTCAGACTTACAGGTCTATAATTCCCTGGTTGTGATCTCATCCCCTTTTTAAACAATGGCACCACATCTGCTATTTGCCAATCCCTTGGTACTGAGCCTGATGAGATGGAATCTTTGAAAATTAAGAATAGCGGTCTAGCTATTTCCGAGTTTAGCTCCATAAGGACCCTTGGGTGTATGCTATCTGGACCTGGAGCTTTATTTGTCTTAATATTCTTCAGTCGCCTTTGGACTTCTTCCTCTGACAACCAAGTATTAATTAATGGTATGGTTTCATTTCCATTGTTATGTATTTCTCCTACCATTTGTTCCTCTCTAGTAAATACTGAAGAAAAGAAAGTGTTTAATACCTCTTTTTTTTCCTTAGTATCATTTATGAATTCACCCATCTCACTTCTTAGGGGTCCTATATTATCTTTTTTTTAATCCTTTTACCATTTATATACTTAAAAAAACTTTTTGGGGATTGTCTTGCTTTCTTTTGCAACTTGCCTTTCATTTTCTAATTTAGCCAATCTAATTTCCTTGTTGCATGTTTTATTACATTCCTTGTACCTACGGAAGGACTCCTCTAACCCTTCAGACAATTTAAATGCATTGCATGTATCATGGCTGAACCATCGCTCTGAGAGATTAAAAATGGTTAGCTAAGAAATTCTTCATAAAGAACTGGGTAACAGCTATAAAGAGAAATAAAAATAGTTAAATCAATATGCAGTGGTTGTCCATGACTATAACCTGTAAGGAATTTAGATTGTTAGCGCCAATAAGCAGGGACTGATTGTGAATGATTTAATATATTCTCTGTACAACGCTGCATAATTTGATTGATGCTATATAAATAAAAAATAATAATAATAACAGTCAGAGCTCCCATCACTTTAGAGCTAATTCTGCCAGAATAATGCTAAAAATAAGTTGCATCATTGTTTCCACTCCCCTACAAAAAGGTGGGGGAAAAAAAGGAAAGGAGAATTTTACTTCATAAATATGTTGCATTGCAGGTGCAATTTTAATATACCCTTTCCTACATTTTTAAATAGAAAAATTTTCATACAGATATCGCCAACTTAATGGGGCTTCAAGGCCACAAAATTGGCAACAATCATATATTTGCAAATAATTTTATTTTGAAAATGCCCCACCTCTTTGTAAACAACACACAGAACAGAAACACAGAAAATTATTAAATGCAGTTTAATTTGACAATACGTAAAAGTATGAAGGATATAATAATAAAAGGACATACAGTGAAATTCATTTATGCAAATGAGTTTCTTAAAATAATAAAGAGAATTGCAAAAACATAAAAAAATCGCAAAATCTTTTTTTTTTTTTTGCTATCATGTTCTTATTTGTAAACACACTCTTTTGTTCTAAACACTTAAGTCCGGAGCGGTTTAGAAATTAATACCTTTTCTTTGGAGAATCATTAAAAACATACTGTTACATTCAATAAACAGGTTACAGTTCCTGTACAAATGCATTTGAAACATGACAATATTAGGCCCATGATTTAGAAAGATGCTTGCTTGTTGTAGTTGCCCATATGAGCTAGCATTTAAATTTGATCTCTGTTGTGGGCCTATCTTCATTAATTATCTTCATTAATTATAAATACACACAGACATATATACCAGTATTAATTATGAATACTATTTTCTTTGATATATTACACTTCTGATATGGATATATAAGACTGTAGATTACAGATAGTATTCTTTTGTGACTTCAAAAGAACTTTACATCTGATTGCCCCAGTGGAGTTGTGCCATAAACTTTATCTCCAAGGCCAATTTAATCTTGTCACTGAAGATTTTAGGACTTGGTGAATATAAAAGGAAAGCCAAGCTAAGTGTGACAGATAATCTAGTTGGACAACAAAAGTCTCCATATATGTACATTCAAGCAGGGGTGGATTGGTCATAGGCTTAATCGGAAATTTTCCAAGTAGGCCAGTGGCCTAATATGGCTGTCCATAGAGGGCCTGACAGTTTTATTTTTTTCATTTCATATATTTTTTTGTGTTATATTTTTTTGGAACCTGGGAAAACCATCACAGTGTAGAATTGGTGGGGTGCTCTGGGGGCATGTGCCCGGGTTCCCGTTTTTCAGGTGGCCCCCCAGATGAGGGATACCAACTGATGGACAGCATAGTGTAGTTGGTGTCTGTCCCCTTCCCCGAGGCCAGCCACCTTCCTTCTAGTGGCTGCGGATCCGTCCCTTTCTCCCCCTATGTGTGGCATATCCCATAATAAATAGATGTCACATGGGAAGTGCACCACGTGACGTCCTGTTCTATGTGAGCAGAGAAGAAAGTGCGACTGGAAGCGGCTAAAAGGTAAGTGTGAGGGCAGGATGGGGCTGGTGTCAATGTTTAGTGTGTGTGTGTGTGTGTGTGTGTTTGTGTACACTATATGGCTAAAAGTATTCAGACACTTGACCATTACACCAACAGGGACTGTAATGTCATTGTATTCAAATACATATACTTTAATAAGGAGCTGGTCTTGCTTTTGCAGCAATAACAACTTCCACTCTTTTTGGAAGCCAGTCTCGCAATCTTCGTTCGAGTTCATCCTAAAGGTCTTCGATGGGGTTGAGGTCAGGGCTTGTAGTCCTTGTATTGGGCACTGCAGCATAGTTGTGTTGGAATAGAAAAGGGCCTTCCCCAAACTGTTGCCACAAAGTTGGAAGCATAGAATTGTCCAAAATGACTTGGTACGCTGAAGCACTGGAGATAAGGGGCCTTGCACAAACCCGGATAAACAGCCCCATACCATTATCCCTCCTCCACAAACTTTCACAGTTTGGCATAATGCAATCTGGCAGGTAATGTTCTCCTGGTATTCGCCAAACCCAGACTTACACAACTGACTTTTCACCACTCCACTGATGCTTGCATGCAGCTGTTCGCTATGGAAACCCATTCCATTAAGCTTCTGCTGCACAGTTTTTGATCTTACATTAATGCCAGTGGAAGCTCGGAAATCTGCAGCAGAGAATTGGCGACTTTTATGCACCATGCACCTTTGCAGTCATTGACCCCGCTATGTGATTTTACGTGGTCTTCCGCTTTGTGGCTGAGTTGCTGTTGTTCCTAAACGCTTCCACTTTCTAATAATATCACTTACAGTTGATCGTGGAATATACAGCAGGGATGAAATTTCACGAACCGTCTTATTGCAAAGATGGCATCTTATCACAGTACTACACTTGAAGTCACTGAGCTCTTCAGAACGACCCATTTTTTACCACAATTGTTTCAAATGGAGACTGCATGGCCCTGTGCTTGATTTTATCGTTGGCAATCGTATCACTGATGCTGAAAAATCTGACAGGCTTTATTCCTACAAAAAAAACCTGAAATGTGAGAAATGAATACAAAATAAAGAGACTTACCTGAAAACCGAAGGTCCACATCTTCGATGGAAGCGACATGCTGACAGACACTGATTCTGAAGATACAGGACTCCAGCACATCACTTTCACGTGAATGCGACTTAGATGAAGGTTAATTTAAAGCAGCGATGTGTGGACCCCGCAGGTTAAGTGTTTAAACACTTAGGAAAGGAGGGGGGCTGCTCTAATATGTGAAGGGGGCTGCTCTAATGCGTGAAGGAAAGGAGGGGGGCTGCTCTAATGCGTGAAGGGGACTGCTCTAATGTGTGAATGAAAGGAGGAGGGCTGCTCTAATGTGTGAAGGGGGCTGCTCTAATGCATGAAGGAAAGGAGGGGGGCTGCTCTAATGCGTGAAGGGGGCTGCTTTAATGTGTGAATGAAAGGAGGAGGGCTGCTCTAATGTGTGAAGGGGGCTGCTCTAATGCGTGAAGGAAAGGAGGGGGGCTGCTCTAATGTGTGAATGAAAGGAGGAGGGCTGCTCTAATGTGTGAAGGGGCTGCTCTAATGTGTGAAGGAAAGGAGGGGGGCTGCTCTAATGTGTGAAGGAAAGGAGGGGGGCTGCTCTAATGCGTGAAGGAAAGGAGGGGGGCTGCTCTAATGTGTGAATGAAAGGAGGAGGGCTGCTCTTATGTGTGAGAATGTGTGAGTTTCTTAGGATGTGTGATATGAGGGAAGTGATGGGGCTGTTTCAATAGTACATGGTGGGAGGTAGGCTATTAATTTAATGGTGGAGTTTAGGTGGGGGCTAATTATTTAATGGGTGCTATTTTATTTGTGTGGTGATGGTGGGTAAATTTAAATGATTGGTGGGCTATTTAATTTAATAGTGGGGCCTATTAAATTAAGATGGGGTGATGAGACCTTTAATGCTGGAGTAGTTTGGGGCTATTAATTGAATGTGGGGCTGAGTTTGGGAGGAGAGCTATTTATTAAATGTGAATATGAATTATTTAATGCCAGGAATGGTTGTGGAAATGGTAAGATTAAACGTAAATACTATTCATTTTTTTCTGGTTTGGTTGGAAGGAAATAGGTATATTTATTGGATGTGTATTCTATTAATTTAATGTCAGGGCTGGTTGGAGGCAACTAGATCTATTTATCAAATGTGAGCACTATTATTTTAATGTTGGGCTGGAGGAGGCCTGATTATTAAACATGGGTGCTATTGAATAAATGCATTGGCTGGTTGGTGTTTTCTAAAATACATGCATTTATTTATTTTTCCAAATATGGCCTCCAACATTCCAGGATCCAGACAAGCAGCAACTGATCTAAAGAAACCAGTAGCCACAGGTGGTGAAAGTGATCAGAACAGGTAGAAGAGAGCAGGAAAGTCTGCCAACTGTCCTGAATCTGGTGTGGTAGTCCCGAATTTGAGTGTTTGTCTCGCTTAGCCAGGAATTGGTCTGACTGCAAGGACAGTTGGGAGGTATGTCCTTCTTCACACTGTACTTCTCGTAAAAGCAGAGCTGTGTGTACCTAACAGTAGTGCACACAGTTTTGCCGTATATTTGTCTAAAATGTATCTAAAATGATAACCCTTATGTCTTAAGTGCCCCAGGCCCCCCATAGCCTTATTCCAGGTCTGATGATACTTTAGTGGTTCTTGCATTGATTCTATTCTCTGCCTTCTACCTTGCACTGGTCCCATTCTCAGATCACTTTGTTAAACATATGGCCTTCCTCCGTTGCACTGACAATATAATTAATCCTGCCTCCTTTGCACTTACTATTTTACCAGCAAACTCTTGGAATAGCTCTCCCCTTCACTTATGCCATTGTCTGCCCTCCCTGCACTGTTATTAATTCAAACCAACCCCCCAATCATAAGGCACATTTAGGGCTTATACACAATTATTGCAAAAGAAGTGTTTTCTTGCAGGTGCTTGTAGCATTTCACCATTTTGGTGATTGCACCTTATTTTTTGAAACACTCAGTGCCCATATTTATTTATTATATATAGAGAGAGACTTGACTGGTTGTTTGACGTCAGATAAAGATGCAACAGTATGTTAAGAGGCTCATATGGTGCTCTGGCAGACTGATCAAATAGGATTGTGCCAACATGTTTCAGAACAGTAACATTCATTAAACAAAGTCAGATATGTTTTTATGAAGGGAATATTGGAAGGATGTGTTAGTAGGCAAATAAACAAGTTTGAGCGCAGAACCATAAACCAGTTGCAATTAATGCAAAATGATTCATGTAATTTTATGACACAGGACTGGTAGCTTTTTCCCTATATTGCTTTAGAGATAACCCACTGTGTCTTACATCACATCTACGGTTTCCTAAATATTACTACAACCAAATTCCAGTAGTTCTAAATCCAGCCTACTTTTGTGTTAGCTCCACCTACATTTGTTTTGGTCCCACCCACATGAGACCACTTCAATCCTTTTTTTCCAGGGCCACTTTAAGTTCCCAATCCACCCCTGTACTAGGCATAGATACACAAAGAAGACAGCCCTGCAACAGAGCAATCAACAGGTAAGTTTCATTGTCTGCAGTTCACAAATACACAAAACGCAAAGAGTTGGAGCGGTGAGAAACCAATAGTAAAGGTCCGGATACAGACAGTGATATCTCCTATCCCCTGCAAAGCGGGCAGCTCTACTTGTCTGTAACTTGTAAATACAAAAGTCACATCGAGTTGAAACAATAGGATGTGAATAATAGCAGTCCTGATTCAGGTGATAATATATAGCTCAGGAATCTCCAACATCTGACAAAGGGGACAACCATATAGTAGAGCAAACAAAACTGGTAGTCTGCATTCTGTGTTGTATATATAAAGGAGACACACAAAATCAAACAGCAGGAGTAAATCCATTCTAGGCGCAAGAGAGCACTCATAAAGAATCCTTGACGTGTTTCTCCATCTAAAACAGGCGGCTTTCCTCAGGGAATGTAAGATATTTCTCACAACTCAATTAGCTGCAAGGTTAACCAAAGATAATAGTGACCATCATCAAAATTCATAACTAACTATTCATTTCTCAGGGTTTATAGTGTAGGAAATAATATTTTCAAAAACTCAAGCACTCTATTAATAAATGTTGGTCGCAATGAAAAGAGACAAAAATGAAAATAGAAATATGAATAATTGTAAAACATATCTATAGAACAAATTGATTAAAAACATTTCCTGATAAAAATAAATACAATCAGAAATATAATTAAATGGTCTCATGTAATCCCTCTGATTGTAGCATCCTTAGATTGTGTATCCAGAAAGCCTCCCTCACACATAATCTGCAGTAGCGATCTCCTCCTCTAGGGGGTATATTTACTAAACTGCAGATTGAAAAAGGGGAAATGTTACCTATAGCAACCAGATTCTAGAGGTCATTTTATAGAATGTACTAAATAAATGATAGCTAGAATCTGATTGGTTACTATAGGCAACATCTCCACTTTTTCAAACCTGCAGTTTAGTAAATATACCCCTAGGATGCAATAAATTAAATTCCTAAGACCTGGAAATCAATAAGGAAGGCTCATGTGGGCAGAGAAGCGAGTTGAAGGTGGCAAAGAGACACCAAGGGTTAGAAGACTTGGTGGATATTAGAGAGTGGTATGTTTACTTTTCAAGTAATGGCAGTGCTGTGAGATGAATGAATGAAATTATAGTCAAGGACGTCTGCATAGGAACAAGATTTCCTCCAGTGACGCTCCACAGTATGGCAGCACTTTAGTAGGTTAAGCGTGTTTTTGGTTTGCCATAGCTAGGGTTTGGATCATTATAGACATATTCCATACAAAAGAAAATAATATTGTCTTTATTTTGAAGGACACAGTAGAGCCACTATGTGCGGATAAGGTTAAAAGTAAGAAGGTCATTTATTTAATTTGCTCTAATCAGACTTTATTATTCTTTGCAGAGCCATAACTACAATAATCTCAGTATAATGCATATGCAGGATTGTCTCGAATTCTGTTGGGGAGCTCCTGACAAACCTATCACCCTGCTGCCCATTTGCCTGCTTGAAACTGTCCATGTAAATGGAGAAGATTATGGCCTCCATTAACGTTAGGAGCAAGTAAAGATGGCCGATTTGTACCTGTACAAACAATGCAAGTGGCTGTGTGCTGCCTGCTTTGACATGCAGCACACAGCCACTGGGCAGCTTTATTTTTACACTACAATTTAGAATTGAGATATGATACAACCCCCTCCCAATTCTGTACATACATTTTAACTCTAGCACCCCCTGCAGTGCTACATGATTTTGTCAAGGTGCAAATTGCACCCTCTACCTGGACTTACTCCCAACTCTTTATGAAGTCCAATATTATGTGAAAAATTGATGCAGGGAAATAGATACTAGAGCTTCCTTGGTGGTATGAAATACAGGTGTGGAAAAGAGGTGATATGGCTAAAGGAAGTCTTATCCTGCCTAACAGCAGAGGCAGTGGAACAGAACAACAGAAGTAGTGGAAGAGTATTAGATGAGGCTGAGATCACATATAACAGAAGGTTGTGACTCACCAGGGACCTAACTTGACATTTGTGGGACCCATAGCAAAAGTTTGTAAGGGCCCCATGTAACACAGAATAGTAAAAAACTAACATAGCCCATGAGGCTTTGACAGGGTACATGGGTTCCCCTCAACTGTAGGCCCAATAGCAACTGCCCCCCTGCACCTATCCTATGGTGACTTACACATAGGTTGACCAGTGCTAATGCAGATGTTAAATTGGAGGTCAGCAATTATTTATTTGTGAAATCACTGCATTCAAGCTAAAGTAATTGTCTTATGGTATGTAGTGGTCATTTGTTTAACCCGTTTCTTTCTAGTTGAAGAAAAGGGAGTTTATTCACATACAAAATCTGACTCTACAAATCATAGGAGCAAAGGAGGTGAAATACAATTTGGCAGTACATTCTGTCTGCCTCTGTCAGGAACATCTGAAAACACATGGGTATGTATGAGTAGTTAACTGTTTAATTAATGGAGGAGTCAGGAACACACTGCAGAACAGTCCTGATTCAGGAGGGAATCACAACCCCCAAATATAGTCTTTGGAACATTATTCTCCATTTATCTTGTTAAAGATGATAATGCTGTGGGAGAGTGGATGTTGAGCATTAGGCTAATTATCAGGGGGTTAAGCATTACTTTATGTTGAGCTGAATGCTCCTCAGAAACTTGTTACAGAACACAATATTCACCATGTTTGTTACTTTTTTTTTATTACATCCTGGAGTCCCTCCAAGGCCTGTTACCATGTATGCAGTGTGTTCCCCCCCCCCCCCCCCGCCATTTGTTTTAGAACAATAAATAGAATTTATTATAAGGTACCACAGCTGTTTAAGATTAAGGAGCTAGTTTGTGCTTAGAACATATCTTTACAGTTCCTTAAGTGCTCTCTACAGCTTTGAAATCAGGTTTAACCTATTTGAAACCAGTGGATGTTGATTTATTTATGGCTGTAGAAGATACCTATGAATTATTATACAATTATGATCCACTTCTCATTAATTATTCAGGATTTTGCCACTGTGCATATCATACAAGCTGTCTCAATGTACTCTGCAAAATGACTTATTTCTATTTATTAGCAGTGAGTTGAAGCTATGGGGGGAGCAGGGTTTTGAATAAGTTATTTAAAGCTGTGTCTCCCTCGTGCCTCACCTGGAAAAATGTGTATATTTATAAGGATAGGAAATACCTTCTAACATATGGCACATTGTGTGTGTGTGGTAAATGGTGGAGCTTCCCAGATATTGTGACAGGTGTACGGCACATTTCATGTCTCTATCAGCCTGAGATGCAAAGCAGAGCATATTTTTATGGGCTTATCTCTGTAATCACTTTAAAAGCATTCTGTATTCATGAAAGTAGTGTTTCATTCATTTCCATTTAATGTAGCTAGGACCAGTTATGTAATGCAGCTGTTTACCTGTGTACACTAAGAAAAAATGACATCAGAATCTTCTTTAGGGCTTTGGCATTTTGTCTTTACTTTATTTTTGCCTATTTTTACAGCATTTGAGATAGCCCAAAGTATCTGAAGTTTTTTAGCTGAACAGCATCTCTGTGATAGTCATTCTATTTGGAACTCCAAGGGGTATATTTACTAAACTGCGGGTTTGAAAAAATGGAGATGGTGCCTATAGCAACCAATCAGATTTTAGCTGTCATTTTGTAGAATGTACTAAATAAATGATAACTAGAATCTGATTGGTTGCTATAGGCAACATCTCCACTTTTTCAAATATATAGCCCTAAATGGCGTAAAAATGACAATGCACGTACAAATATCATCTGAACCTGTGTATAACCTGTATATAAATGTAATGCCATTATTATCCAGACCAGATGAGTCATAATCGCAGTTTATATGCACTGGATGACTTTGCATACATTTGTGAATTCTTCACAAAGCTTTCTCCATTAATTCTAATGTGGATTTTAGTGTGTCTGCTACATGTAGAAACCTAATTGAAATCAAAGCTCTATTAAAATAAACAGGTGAAGCTCTGTGCATTAAATAAACACATAAAAACAGACAGCATGGTTCTCCCCCCAAATTCCTTAACCACAGCACCAACACTAGGCAGTCTGGTCTGGTTCCTACTAAGGCAGGGGAAATTGAGCTACTATGCTGGAAAGTAGCTCCACATGGGACAGCCTGGGCTGGTTCCCACTGTTAACACAGAAATCCCCTGTTATAGTTGGTACCAGACGACCATGTTTGTCATCATGGGTCTGGAGCCTCTATGGGTGGGGCTGCAAAAAAGTAGCGCTGTCCCTCTATGGTCTATGGTGATCAGGCTAATGAGGAATGTAGAGCTCCCATGCAATGGCAGTTGCGCCAATTCATCAGTCTCATAATGGTAAGGTTTCACAATCCACTGAACAAATTTGTAATCCAAGTGAATTTTTCTTGTATTCTATGGGAAGTGTCCTTACATTGTAATCTAACGGGAATTATTTGTCCGTAATTTGTAATCCAATTAAAAATGTTCTTGTAATCTATAGGAAATGAAAACATGCAATGGATGACATCCACCACTCTGCTCAGAGCACAGCTACAGAATGACTGAACTGAATAGCTTTGCCCAGGACTCCCCTTAGCCATTAAATCCACATTGTGATTGGCTAGGGGTAAGAAGAATCCCAGGGACTTTGATCACACATATCAATAGAACCTAAATGGATCTTTATTGACATGGGAAAAAAACAATTCACAATGATGGCAATATAATTTCAACATGTAGCGCACACCTCCATTGAAATAAATGGGAAAAATACAGTACACCGCTGGATTAAGCGCTCGTGTTAACCACTAGTGGGTATGTATACCATGTAATGTATACAATGCAGGGGCAGGCTGGGCTGGGGGGCAGGGGGGCATCTGCACCCCAGGCTGGTCCCATAGCGTGCTAATTTAAGCTGGGTCACATGGCCATCTGCATTTTTTTCCCTTTAAAATAGGCTGCTAAAATGTGTCTTGCCCGCCGGGGCCTAAATTTGCCAGCCCACCCCTAATACAATGTACTTTTCAAATCACATGCTTCGAATTTACAAGCAGCATCCAAACAGATGCTCCATGTTGCAAACCCATACAGCTGCTAATATGAACTCAAATGGGTATGGGCACATAAATTTTTTTTTTTTTTTCTTATTTATACTTTGCATTTGCTTTAAAACCGCAAGTCAGACAGAGCATTTAAACACAAGTGAGTAAGTGCCCTTATTGTCATGAATCCTGGGTAGGTCCTGTTGCCCAATATTTTGTTTACCATGTATTTTATGGCAGAGAGAGAGAGAGGTAAGCATATTTGCAAGGCTCTCTAGTGATGAAGACAGCTCAGCAGCCAAATGTATTTACAAATAAAAACCCCAATATTACTTACCAACATCTGTGTTCTTCATCTGTAAACGATCCAAATCTTGTAAGCTTTACTGGATCTAAATCGTGTAAGAACACAGATGTTGGTAAGTATTATGGGGATTTTTATTTGTAAATAAATGTTATGGCTAAGGAGTGTGGTTTATTTGAATTGTGGGTTGGTGCACTACAGGTCGCAGTGGGCCCTGGGTTTCAGGGCATGCTGGCACTTGTGGTTCCCCAAGTGCCAGCATGTCCTGGCTGCCATGGGTTTTCTTGTGCTTGTAGTACTACAAACACCAGCATGCCCAGACTGTTAATGACAGCCTGGGCTTGCTGGGACCTGTAGTGCACCAACTCAAAATTTTTCTCACATTTAACACTTTTAGTGCTTTCAGCATGGGGCCGGGTACCCTTAGGGAGGGGGGGGCACTTTTTTTTTGTATACCCCATCTCCCTAGGGAATCTAGCCTCCTGCTGACCAGCCTGGAGCATGTTCCCCTGCTATAGTGCCTCTCCCTTCCCCCCCACCCCAGTTGCACAAGAATAAAACTCTGTTACCCTTGTTAAACTGTAATATGTACTGCTTTATTGTCAAATGTCAAATACTGAAGATTTTAATTTTCTGTTGAAAAATTTCCAAAATTGCCAGGGCAAGAACATTTTACTTTTTTTACTTTTTTTATTCTGAAATTTTCTATTCATCAATATATAAATGCCGTGATATAGAATGTGTGAGATCCACGAAAACATGATACATACATTTTGAGATCATTGGAAGTAAAATTTAGGCAAACCCTAACACTTGACCCCTTTCATAAACAATAAACAAAATCACACCATATTTAAAAAAAAAAACCCTGTTTTTCAAATTGAACACCACTGTAGAGTTCACTTTGTAACTGTCAAATGGATATCTAAGGTTCCATCTGTTTATATTATTGGCATAACATATTTTCATTATGAAAGGCACCCTTCTCTCTTTGTGTATATACGCTATGGTTTGCTGACTTCTTGAGATGCTTTGTGCCAATATACATTCACACTCTGTTTACATGATGAGCCAAAAAAATGGAGATAGTTTGGAATATCTCAACTAACGTTCACAGCATTACTACTGTACATGTCAATGCATACATTAAGCCTTTCATTAAATAAGTCTGTTCAATAGTATTGCTTGGCTTTACGCTCAACCATAGCCAGAAGCATAATCATTAAATTGGAACGTTTATTATATGTAAGTAGGTTTTTTCTTTCCTGTATTCCAAATATTACCTACTCTGAGCAGGGGCCAACTAGACATAACAGCCCTATGGCAAAATTTGATAGGGCCCATCACTCATCCAAACAAAATTCAAAAATCATACCTAGTCACTGTGATCTACTCCATTTAAAATAATAAATATAAAATATGAGTCTATTGCATTTAATCACAAAACAACTGTCCATAAAAGGTGGACAATTCAATGCACTCCGACAAACTAAAATGTCAGAGGTCAAAATGCCTGTGACTTACTAGAAAAGGGTGTGTTCTTTTAGTGGAAATTACAAGACATGATCATGTGTAGATTAGGAAGATCAATAGTGTTGCTTAATTTGTCTCAGTTTTTAGTGGGGAATGTAGACATAGGAAACCACTGCTGTTTATAAACTAATGAGTTGTATTACACATTTTATACAGTACATACACAACATTGTAAAACATAAAGCATTTTACTTAATATGATACATTACAGGAAATTAAAGTCATCTTTCTCATATTTCCTTGCATAAACCATGCTAGAGGTGTCCATTGAGGCTTAGGGCCCAATGGTAGATAACTCATACTTGCCTACTTTTCCAATTACTCCTCCGGGAGATCCCGAAAGAGAAGTCATGTGACAGGGGGTAGGAAGGGCTGTGTTGACGCCATTGCGTCACCATACCTCTGTCCCCTGCTAGGAAATGCCATAATTCCTGGTATTTCATGCAATATTGTGTCATTAAGCCCCGCCTCCATCAAGTCCGGGAGATTGCCTACTCTTTTTTTTTTTGCATGTGACTCAAAGTTGACTTGGGCTGATTTGTCGTCCCTCCACTGTTTCCTGACACTGGTGGTGCCAGCGTATCAGCAAATCAGTAACAATATTTGTGGAGCTTCTCCAATTGAGGCTCAACAAACAATGGTTTGATGCATAGCCTCGGTGTGAGGCTTAGCATAAGAGAAGGAGGAGCTAAGCACATGTAGCTAGCTATCCTTGTATCTTCTGCCAATTGGCTCATTTCTGCCTCCCCATTGATTTCTTTGCCTCATATTTGCCTCTTGTCTACATCATGTGTTTTCTGCTTGCTGTCTCTTTGCCTAATCTCTGTTAACCCCTTGGCTACCAAGCCAAAATGCCTAATGTTTCTCAAGTGACCTCACCTCAGCTCCACTTCCTGCCTTGTTCTCCCCATATCTCCTCCGTCGCTTACTTAATGATGCTACTATTCACTTCCCCATGTCTTATTTGCTCCCTTGCTTCTCTCATCTTGTTTCTCTTGCTTCCAGTCCTAACTATGAATCTTGCTTGTCCCTTTATATGCCACCTACGCCACTTGTCTTCAACTCTGGTCTTCTCATTGCTCCTTCTTGTCTGCTCCCACCGTCTCCTTGGTCCATCATTCTGTGACCTACTTTCTTACTGCTTTCCCTGTTTCTCCCCACAAATAGAAAGAATGTGAAGTTATCATATCTCCAACATTTATTATGCTCCTGTGATATATACAGCAGTGTGGCTGGCTGCTGGTTTGTCCCAGAGGTGGCATAAGAGCCAGGGTGATTGAATTCAGGTACATGCGGAAGGTAAGTAGCTGTGTGGATATGTAAACCATACTCAGGCAGGGTCACCTAGGGGAATTTTGAGCCCGATAAAGAAATGTCTTGGGGTCCCTTCCATAGCTACAGAAAGGATCATGGCCACAACAGGTTGATCGTTCCTCCTACTACTCAAGCAGGCCAGGGCCCCAGGCAGATATGGACCCTGGTACTATACCTGGCGCCAATTTTAGTGTCCCTGCTCTACAGTATGTAGTGTGGCCCTCTTATGGTGGAGTAAACTTGTGTAAAGTGCAGCCTGGTAATAGGCTGGGAGACCAGTACACAGTCATATGACTAGCAGGCTCTCTGTATTATTTAATGAACACTAGGATGCTCTCTGTTTTGTTTGGCTGACACTAAGATGCTCTCTGTATTGAGTGGTGGTCACTAGTGGCCGCCTATCATTGTGTGATGCATGGACCTTACCACTGATGTGGCTAGAGAGAATAGTGTGCTAACCCTGCCTACTTTTGTGTTGACCCAACCTACTTTAATGTTGAGCTCACCTACAGTTGATTTGGTCCAGTCTACATGAAGCCACTTTCAGAATTTTTTCTAGGAACATTTTAAGTTTCTAATCCACCCCTTGAGTAGAAATAAGATCATCAGAATTAGAAAAGTAAAATATACATAAATGTAATGCAATATTCATTTAAAAGTAAGCTGTACCCTACATTAATATTAACCCCCTTTACATAAATGTGACCATATTGCCAAAATAATACTACTCTACAAAACAAATATTAATCTTGCCTCACACCTAGCTTAAAGAAAAAGAAATTCAAATTAGAGTTATAATTACTGACTGTGACTGGTTCACTATTAAATAACTTTTGGTAAAAAAAAATTTAAAGCGAATAGCGCAGGGCACTTATTTATGTAACTGCATTTGCACTTATTCTTGTTTAGTGCAAGATAGGAAGTCGTTATTTCTGGGACCAGGGGAGAAATTTGTCTCTGTTTAACCTTGCTATAGGAAATGCCTATTTATGATGCATATAACTGATACAATAGGCCTTCGTGGATGGAGGTCTGGTGTGTATTGGGATGTATTTAGTATGGAAGTGTTGTTGTTTAGGATTTGTAAGGTTGCTTGTGGAAACCTGCAATTAGGACATGTGCAAGGAAGTCTGATAGCAGAAAGTGCTAACGAAGTTTGTGATGAAGTGTCATGCCTGCCCTGGCCAAAGACCTCATCAGGGGGTCGTTACTGTGTGGACTTTGCCAGAGTGAATTTCATAGATAACTGTAAATTTTGTTAGCCTTGAAATGTATGTAAATTCATGTTTGTGTCAATAGAGTATATCCTGTTTCTAAAAATAGACTATTTCTGAACTGTATAAAAGAGGTGCTCTGTGAGCATATAGTTGTTCTTCTGAATTGTCATCTGACCTGATCACACTGGGACCTTCCACCAGTGTGTGTGAGCAATAAACATCTTGCTTTAAAGACCTGCTTGGAATCATCTTCAATATTGCTGTTTTCCTGTGATCTACAGATTAGACCCTAAAATCTAATCCGTTCTCCGGCTGTCTCTGCGGTTTGGATCCAAGCTATTCCAGTGCCAACGCTCTGCGCTACCCAGCAGCCTGGTTAGTGTGATAGGCCAGGGGGGATCCATTCACAGCAACCCGGATTCATAGTAAGAGGTCCGGAGTTACCAGCCAGGTACACCAGCAAGGAGACACGCTAGCAGCGTCAGTGACCCAGAAGGAACGTGGTTCTGAGTGCCATAGAAGGAGCTCAGTGGTGGCAGCAGGCCCCTCCCACTGCGGCAGGAGGGGCGTATTCGAAATAACGAAAGGGAACGGTGGCAAAGTAAACCCAGCCGGTTCCTCGCAACAACAGACAGGGTGGCATAGGTGGTCCATCCTGTCACACTGACCCAGTGCTTCATATCAAGAAACTGCAGAGGAGCATAAGTCGTTTACTTTCTTCTACATTTACATTTTTTATGTCAGAAAAATCAGTAGAGCCCAAGATTTAAAACTGTAGGGAAAAAAAAAAAACAATGGAGAGAAAGAAAATTTAAGTAAGTTCAGTGGGTGTGGGGGGGAGGGGGGGCGTGGCTTGGCAGCCATATTAGATGGTCGCAGTTTACCACAGCATCATCTCAAAACACCTTACATCTGCCTTCGTCAGTGTGAAAAATTGAGAAAACTCTGGCCAATCATCTTTACACAGTTCCCATTCCCCACACCGACACTATCTTGGGGTGTCTGGCGCATAGCTATAGTATCAGTGCCAGCGGAACTGCTTCCCAGGCTTCCAGACCCGACACTTTCTCTGGTACCTCAAGGCCCCTTCTACAACTATTCTGAGCCTGGGCCTGCCAATCAAGGACGATGGGACATCGTGGGAGTCATTGAGTGACTTCATTTTATTGTGTCTTGTTTTGGAGAACTCCCTTCTCTGGTCTGACAACCACCGGCTGGAGGCCACCTGCAGCTGTCCTACCCGTTGCCGTCTATTGTAATCCCTGCTATGCCCTGATCCCTGCTGCTGCCCAGAACATCACTCCTGCCCTTACTGCGGATCCAGGACTTGTACTCATTTTGTTTGTGGACATTGGAGGCAACAACACACTGTCAGAAGTTTGGGAGATGGACGGACTCTCCTGCGCAGATTGAATCTTCCTCCTTCTTTTGATAAAAATAGACCTGAAATGGCACCTGGACCCCAGCTTTTCCAATGATGGGTTTTTCTTTTGCTTTTGCTGTTTTATCCTGCCTGTATCTGACTTTTCAATTTTCTCCAACCTGTCTACAGGTAGAACTAACTGTGTAGATCTCCTTCACCCTAAAGATAGATCTAATACCTTAGGTATTACTTTGTTGCTATGTTGTTGATTGCTCTCATAAAAGGTTTGCAGTGTTATAGTTATTAATATATTTGTTCACCATACTGTTTCAAGCTACATGCTCTGGAAGCAACATTAACATCTTTCCTATTTTTATCCACATCCTCATTTAGGGAATTTTAGGTCCTCTTTTGTTTGTTGTTTAAATATTTTGCCTCTAAGGCTGTTTATTAATATCGACTCTAAGCCCCATCCACCTTCTTTTTTAGGGGCTCCAACAAAGTAGCTGGTAACCTGGACGAGGGTACCCACAGTTTCTTACTCAATCCACCCTCTTACCTTGCTGCCCTTTCCCTCTCTTTCTTCCCCCTTTTCCCTCTCCTCCTGGCTCCCTGTCTAACAAATATAATTCTCAGGTATACTCTCATCGAAAAATTATAGCTTTCATTTCCTCTAATTGTGCTGCCAAGTAATTTTGTTTAGTTATCCGAATGTCCTACTGTAACATGCTGTTCAAATTTCTATTAATTAATACTAAAGGTCTCAACACCCCTCAGAAATGTTCTTTACTCCATGCATATGTTAATAAACTTCATGCTGATGTGATTTTCCTGCAGGAAATCCATTTCCAGGGTGAGAACCCCGTCCTCCCTGCACTCAAGGAGGATTCCGATGGCTCTTTACTCCAACCATAGCACCAAGCGCAATGGAGCATCCATATTGCTCTGAGGCTCTGTTCCAATGGTAATCTCAGAGACTATACCTAATTCCAACCCTCAAAACACAGGTCACTCTGCCTTTTTTTTTGTAGATTTATTCACAAACTATATAAGCAACAATCTGATAAAGTTTTAGTAGTGGAGTTTTCAATACCGTTCAATCTCAGTCCCTAGACAAGTCAGGTTGGGCGACCTCAGGAGCTCCCGCTCTGGGGTCCAAGTCTCTTATTAAGAACATGACCAGGGCAGTCCTGTTTGACATCTGGAGAATTCTTAACTCTACTGCAAAGGACCTCACCTTTTAATCTCACCCACATGACTCCTATTTCAGAATAGATCTTTTATTGTGCTTCACTACTCCCCTCATTGATATCAGCCTCTATTCATACCAATCCATGG
The DNA here is from genome assembly GCF_038048845.1 of Mixophyes fleayi. Taxonomy (NCBI): domain Eukaryota; kingdom Metazoa; phylum Chordata; class Amphibia; order Anura; family Limnodynastidae; genus Mixophyes; species Mixophyes fleayi. Next base: position 61,987,945 of record NC_134410.1, on the reverse strand, counting down.
TTTGATCATTCAGCCATAGACATTTGCCTGAATCTCACTACCTCCTCTAGATGTAGAAACTCTTGGAGACTCAATGAGACCCTCCTGAAGATTCCTCAATTTAAAGAGCTGGTCGTTTCCAAAATCTCTGAATATTTTGAAATTAACACTTCAGATGAAATTAACTCACCACAACCAGGGAAGCCCACAAATCCATAATTAGGGGTTAGATTATCAAATTTGCTACTCACAGTAAAAGACTACAAATTCTTCCCAAATTCAAAGTTTAGAACAATCCAGTAAACACTCTTGATCTAGTGTGGTCCTCGAGGTGTTGAGTAGTCTTAGGGGTGAATGCTGAAAAGGCATTAGAATGCATATCCTGACCATTTATGTTTTCCACATTAGAATCATTTGGCTTTTGGGGTGTCTTCCTACAAGCTATTCAAGCTTTATACAATATCCCCATTTCGGTCATCTCAACAAATGGGCAGGACTCTGATTTGTTTCAGCTACACAATGGTACCAGGCAATGGTGCCCCCTATCTCTACTAATCTTTCCTCTCTGTATAGAACCCTTGGCCGCCCAAATCACTTTTAATCGTAATATAACTGGGCTTTCCCTCGGGGGTTGTCATTACAAAATATAATTTTTAACTGATAACATGCTTCTCACACTGCCCAATTTACTCAGTTCGATACCCCAACTTTTGCTCGCGCTTTAGCAATATGGATCTCTGTGTAGATATAAAGTTAATGACTTTAAATCTAAGGAGTGTTCTTAGACATGGAGAAACTATTAGCTAAGGCATCTATGAATGCGAGTATCAAAGAAAATACATATAAGACATACACACGGTGGTACCTGGTCCTGGAAAGGATAGGTTGTATCTATCCCCTCACTTCCAACAGGTGCTGGAGTGAGTGTATATGGCTCATCTGGTGGGAGTGTCCCATCATCCAGTAGTCCTGGACTATTACTAAAAACCTGATAGAACAAATAATGGTGATTCGTATACCAAGGCACCCCTTGTTACTCAATAGCCCCATCAAATCCTTGAGTAAACCCACAGATAGATTTATACTACACATCTGTCAAGCTTCCAAAACCCTATTCGCAAGACATTGGACACAATCTTTTCCCCCCACGAGAGCTACACTGCTGAACGGAATAAGACATATATCCACCATGGAAAATATCACTGTCATATTTCCAACAGTGAAAGTACCGACTGAAATATGGCTGACACAAAAATGCCAACAATCAAAATACTGGCAAGGGGGAAATACCAAATGTTGTATATACTGACAGACTAAATACCTACATGAAAGAAATCCTGACATGGATAAAATCCCAACAGTGTGACTGCACCAACCGCAAGTAAATAATGAATAAATAAATAAATAAATATTTTTTTTTAATAAAAAAACAACGTTTCCCCCTCCAAAGTCATATATGAACCCTAATGCTGCCAGCATATGTCTGGCCAGAGGAAAATCGGAGTGGACAAACAGCATGGGGTCCCCAAACAATCATCTGGAACATGCTTGTCAAAGTAAAAAATGAAGACGAAGACACGATGCAACAGCTTCTGACTATAGAAGCAACCCGGCGCAGAATGAAAATCTAACGCTGTTTGTCCCCTTCGATTTCCTCCGGTCAGCCCTAGGGTTTCAAGTTAACTCTTAAATTACCTCACACCCACCACTAAAGAGTAAGTAAGTGAGAAGAGCCCTGTGCTGTCAGCATGGGATCCATGGTTTAATTTCTCCAACTCCTGTAACCCAGGTTTGGAGTGAAGTAGGAGTGAGATAAGAGGATCAGCTTACTTTAACAGGGTTTTTTTTTTTTCTCTTTTCCATTCCCCTTCCCCCCCCCCCCCCCCCCCCCCCTCCGTTTCTTTTTTTTTTTAGGTTACATACAATGTTTTATAGTTCATGTAATGCAAATGTAAAAAAGTTGTGCACAAAACAATTGTAAATGAGATAGGAGAGAATAAAACAGAAGTGTTTTTGTATTATTTAGGGTATGATAAAATGTGCTAGGCAGATTTCTACATTGCAACAAGTAATTAAACTTGAGAAGACAAACTTATAGCTCTTTCTTGGTATTCTTGTTCAGTAGGAGATATGTTTTGAGTCATAGGTGTCTGGCAGTCATCACATTGACCAACTGACAATACAAGCCAATGCAAACCTATTTTGCTTAAAACTCATGATGTTGCTGCCAACTAAACACATCGTGGGAATGCCAGAGCAGGTAGAAACTTGAGTGTATATAACAGATGCTGAGAATATAGATTACCTTGTGTGTGGCACCAAACATGGGTAGAATTTGTCAGGAACTGAGCAGTAAAATATAATGGCATCTTAAACATGCCCTAACCTGTAATAATCCAGCACATATGAATTATCATGTGCGTGTACAGCAACAAATAACACATACTGCTGTCTTCCTGTCCAATCTGTATCTCTCTCTCTCTATCTCTCTATATATATATCTATAGATAAAGGGAAGCTTTAATGAAACTTTAACTGAAACATGTTGTTATCGAAATACTAATCTTATTTGTTTTAAATTGAGCCGTTAAAAAAAATATATATAAAAAACAACCTCCTTCTCCGAAATGCTCCGAAAAAGTTTTATATGCTTTATTGGAAATTGCATCTGTATTCAAACTTGAATAATTTCTTTCAAGAAGCTTTTATCCTTCCAAGGTCCGCAAAGTATTACAGGCACTTCAGTGTGAAGTTATCATACAATTTGGTTGATGGAATGAACAGAATAGAATAGAACATAACATATCATCATCATTTATTAATATAGCGCCAGCAAATTCCGTAGCACTTTACAATTGGGAACAAACATTAATAAAACAATACTGGGTAATACATACATTCAGACAGAGAGGTAAGAGAACCCTGCTCGCAAGCTTACAATCTATGGGACAATGGGAGTTTGAAACACAAGGACATGTGCTACATCATATTGCACACTGGACCAGCTAGAACGCAAAGGTAAAAGTACTGTGTGGGCTGTGTGTGTACCATTGTTGGTCAGAGGGTTGTTGTCTTGTGTTAGCTGTGTAGAGGGTGGTAATAGGGGAGATTAAGAGGGTGGTAGAGGAATACTATAAGCTTGTCTGAAGAGGTGGGTTTTCAGAGAACGCTTGAAGGTTTGGAGACTAGAGGAAAATCTTACTGTGCGAGGGAGGGAATTCCACAAAGTGGGTGCAGCCCGAAAAAAGTCCTGTAACCGAGAATGGGAGGATGTGATGAGAGTGGAAGAGAGACGCAGATCTTGTGCAGAACGGAGGTGTCGAGTAGGGAGATATTTTGAGACAAGTGAGGAAATGTATGTCGGTGCAGTTTTGTTGACTGCCTTGTATGTTAGTAGAAGAATTTTATATTGGATTCGTTGAAATACAGGCAACCAATGTAGAGACTGACAGAGTGGCTCAGCAGATGAAGAACGTTTTGCAAGGAAAATCAATCTAGCCGCTGCGTGCATAATAGATTGTAGGAGTTCAAGTCTGACTTTGGGAAGACCAGTAAGGAGGGAATTGCAATAGTCGATGTGGGAGATGATGAGTGCATGAATTAAGGTTTTTGCAGTGTCTTGTGTGAGATATGTGCGTATTCTGGAAATGTTCATTAGATGTATGTAACATAATTTAGATATGGAGTTGATGTGGGGAATAAATGATAGTTCTGAGTCAACATGTTCTTCTAATGTATACAAAACATTATGCCTGTCATTGCAATTCTTCAAAATTTATTGTGTTGTGACATGACTGATTCATTATCTCTAAAAGTTACATTTTACAAGCATATAGCAATGGTCTGTAAGTTGCAAGTTTGTTAACCTTGAACATAAAAGAAAACATATTTTGTTTTAGGGCACTCTGGAGCTCATTTTTATTGATATAGTCATTTTTTATTAATTCCCATTAAAATCTATTACTAACTGTTTTGCCAGTATTGGCAAACCAGCAATAGTTTTTAGTGGGAATTAATACAAGATGAATTCTCCAATAAAAATGAGCTTCAGAGTGCACTAAAACAGAATACTTGTTTCTCTTCTCTTGTCAGTATTATTGAGTATACATTATTCTAAGGTGTACCACCCAAGCGGAAAAAAAGACAACTTAGCAATTATGAAAATTTGGGAGTAACTTTGTTGTTCTTTCCTTTGGTGTGGATTTTCAACCTTTTTGTCTAAATGTTCGTTAATCTTGTTTGTCTTTTTATTGTACCCTTACTCTGTTTATCCTTCAATTCAATAAACTATTTCTTCTCTTTATTTAACTATTACAAACAACTGTTCATAGATCTGTCCTCCTATAAATCGCTCACAAAACACACAGGCCAAAGATCAATAACAGGCCAAAATCTTTGACCAGAAATCTGAGATAACAATTAGCATAGATGTGCAGAAATACCAGGGGAGGTATGAAAATGAAAATTAATTTAGACTCTTCTTGTGAAGGTTCAGGTTGATAAACCCTGGAGGGGGGGGAAGACTTCGTAAGATTCATTTCACAAGAAGAGTCTAAATTCATTTTCAGTTTAAAAACCTTGATTCCACAAGGTCTCAACATATATTTTGAATTAAATCAGTTCTTATAACCTCATGTTCTCCCACGATTTCTTACCCTAAGCTTTATACCTCCCCCGGTATTTCTGCACATCTATGCTAACTGTTATCTCAGATTTCTGGTCCAAGATTTATTAACTTCGCTGATACAACTATCAGGATTGTGACTGATTAATTATGCACCTTACTGCTTCTATTAATGAACCATGAATGACTGTATTGTCTCACCAACGATATTATCCCTTTGCTGTTAGCCCCGGAGCCTGCCAATCATTAGCAGGACCAATCAGAGTCCGCCAGGACTGACCAATTATAGCGTGGACCCCCCCTGAACCACCCTTAAGTAGCTGTTCCCTTTTCCTTCTGCAACTATCCCTGAAGAAGCCTTGGCGAAAAGCTTAGGTTATCAGCTGTTCCTCTATTCTTTAATTCCCTGCTTCGGATTGAAGCTAACAGAGGACAAGACTGTGTACTTCTTTCTACATCACATGCGCATGCGCGAACCGTCGGAAGCCGCGGCCACGACTCTCTGGCTCCAGACACACACTACTACATCTGGATGCGAAAGCAGCGTCTCGGCGGTCATCGAGAGGGAAAAGGTCAGCCACTGCACTTCAACCTCACTGACTCTCGGTAAAGACACCTATTGGTATACCCAACTTGCATAACTCTGGAGACTTCATGAGGGGACAATTACTATTAATCCTCATTTTACAGCTTCTTGCAATCTTTGATAAAGTACCAACACCCTGGAACACTTTGTTTATTTGGAACCTCATTACTGCTCCTTTTGAGGCATACCTTCCAATATTCCGTCTATTGGCAAGTCTGTCCAGTTGTATAACAGACATTCTAGTTCCAAATTGGGAATCAACAACTTGTGGCAAGATTACTGCATTTATAACCTGTGCATGATAATTTAATGTCTGCTCACTTGGTTATCCACATTTATGTGATATAAGATTCACTTACAAGGTTGCAACCTAAGTTTTGTGATAGTGTTTATTCACATTGCATGTTTTTATGTTATATCCCTGACCCAATCAGTAATAAAATACTAGGGTCTTACATTACTATTTTCTACACCTTTCTTTGTGCGCCAAGGGGACCCCCGTTTCTTACTTTCAAGATATATTGTTTAAGGGGTAGGACTATCCCTTACTACCCTGGCCCCCCAGGCAGCCCTCTACACTACACCGAAACAAGGGAGCGCAAACCACTTTCCCACTTTATATGACTCTTATCTTATCCTGGGCCTGGGGGAAGCACTAGAGGAAATGTAATGTATTTGGTGTTTTTATACTTTCCTGCTTTATTGTAATATCTTTTATGTGTAATAATGGCTTGTAAATCCTGCTGTATTTTGCATTTAAATATCTTTGTGCTTTGGAACCACAGTAATCACATTGGACAATGTTTTATTGGTAAGCGATAAAATGAACTAAATATCCTCACCACAGTACATGCCTCCTCCCACTCCCTCATCACAGTCAAAGTTTCCCTCCCCCAAAGTAAATGGTTCCCCATCACAGTTAATGTCCCCCTCTCCCCTTCATCACAGCAAATGGCCCCTTCTCCCCTCCCCGCAAAAACAGCAAATGTACCCCTCTCCCCTCCCCCTAAAGTAAATGTTCCCCTCTCCCCTCCCAATCACAGTAAATGTACCCCTTCCCTCCCCCAAAGTGAATGTTCCCCTCTCCCCTCCACAATGACAGTAAATGTGCCCCACTCCCTCAATCACAGTTAATGTGCCCCTCTCTCCCCCAATCACATTTAATGTACCCCTCTCCCCCCAATCACAGTTAATATGCCTCCCCAATCACAGTTAATGTGCCCCTCTCTCCCCACAATCACAGTAAATGTTCCACTCTCCCCTCCCCCCAAAGTGAATGTTCCCCTCTCCCCTCCCCCTAAAGTGAATGTTCCCATCTCCCCTCCACAATTACAGTTCATTTGCCCCTCTCTCTCCCCCAATCACATTTAATGTGCCCCCCAATCACAGTTAATGTGCCCCTCTCTCCCAGCAATCACAGCAAATGTGCCCCTCTCCCCTCCCTGCAATCGCAAAAAAGTCCCCCTTTTCTATCTTGCTTACCTTCTCCTCCACGATGCTGCAGCTCCTGGCCACTGACAGCCTGGGAGCGCGTTGCGCAGTGATGATGTCACCGTGCTGCACTCCCAGCCCATCAGAGCCTGGGAACTGCAGCACTGCGGAGAAGAAGGAACAGCACGGTCGGTGAGACTGAGGGGCCCGGACAGTCCAGGGATCCCGGACAGACGGAGAAGTCTGTCAGGGCCCCCTAGCCAGTCCGGGCCACTCACAGCTGTACTGGCCGTACCCCCCTGAGTGTGACCCGTGTGCATTTACATGTACAACACGGATCCAGTTAAGGGCAACAATCCATATTGTTGTAAATTTGTACAGTTGTCCAGGAGGCATTCAAACAGTCAATACTTTAAACAACAGCTAGCAGTGTAAAGAATTAGATGACATGTGGTCACTTCAATGACTTGAGAAACAGCCATAAGTTCAGCAAATTGTTTGCACCTGCTACTGTTTGATATATGACAGTCTGTGAAGTTAGCTATGTTGCTGCAGTAACCCACACTCCTCCTTTGGCTGTTAGTGTGGCAGAGCCATTCATAAACCAACACTGTCCTCTTTTATCAGGTGATAAGTCCATTAATAATGGAGTTTCGCTTATGGGAAACTCAGATGCAAGCGTTGTCTGGTAAGATTGATTCAAAGGTCCTGAAAGTACTGGGTCATAGATCGATATTTTGAAGTTTACCTTTTTTAGAGGCACCTAGTAAAAATCGTTGGTGAGAATGAAAATGTGCAATAGAAGTGATGTCATGCACTTCCCCCCATGCACTGTGGATGAAGAAAATGGAAAGAGAATATTGATGTGGAATTACCAAAGGTGAAGGAAGTGTTGTTCTTATAGAATAGCATAAGTAACAAAAACTAGTGAAAAGCCAAAAGTAGGCAGGGCCTGATCAACCATTAAGCTGATCAGGTTGCAGCCTTGGGCGCTGGGTCTCTGTGCAGCGTTGGCACAATTGACAAGCATTTTTTATTTTATTTTTTAAATACATTTTTTTTCCTACATAAAATGTCCGTCGCCCCTGGTCTCAAGGGGGCGGTCCTGACTGTCAGTGTATCTAATAACGCTGATGCAAGCAGCTAACAGCACATCTGATGCTGTTAGTTGGCTTGCCAGTGCAGCTGCGATGCTAAGCTTAGTGAGGTCATGTGAGATGATCACATAACCACACTACTGCACTGATAGGGCAGCTAACAGCATGGGATGTGCTGTTAGCTACCTGTCAAGAAGACAGAAGTGCTGGAGAGAGGAGGAGCAGAAGTTGTCAAGGTAAGTTCTATTTGTTAAAGATAAGGGGGGGAGGAGGGAGATGACTGGGGGGTAAATAACTGGAAACTGCTTGATGGTTGGGGGGTTAATGAATTGACTGGTGGGGTTAATGCAGTGACTGGGGAAGGTTAGTGAAGTGACTGTGAGGGGGAGTTAATGAAGTGACTGGGGTGGTTAATGAAGTGACTGGGGGTGATTAATGATTTCAGTGGGAGGGGTTAATGAAGTGACTGGGGGGTTAATGAATTGACTGGGTGGGGTTAATGAATTGACTATGGGGCCTAATGAATTGGCTGGGGGAAGGGTTAATGATTGACTGGGGAGGTGAGCAAATGAGTGGTTGCATGGGTGATGAACTGGATGGTGGGGGTCATAAACCTTCTGGTGGCGGTTGATAAAAATGGCTGGAGGATGTAGTGGCTGGCGGGGGAGCTGATGAAAGTTTGTGCGGGCATGATCTCTGTATTGTGTGGCGGTGACTACAATGCTAAATACTAGACAGTCAGGGCTGGTAGATGTTAGTATATGATTGTAAATAATTTTCATATATTTTATTGTCTACGTCTGTTCTAGGGGGTTGTTTTATATGGTCATAATGGAATGTTGTGCTTGAATCATTCAGGGTATGTTAAAATTTTGCATTATAATACATTATTTGCACATTGTAAATACAGAACTCCCAAGTTTCCAGAAGCCATTCAACTGACAACAACGCTCCAAGAACACGCAAGAGAGAACATCAGGTAGTCTACACTGCAAGATCAGGTGGGAGATGAAGTGCAGAATGAAGTGTGTTTCATGTATTAATTAACATTTTACAATTTTGTTTTTATATATATATATATATATATATATATATATATATATATATAATGTATTTATATAATGTGTGTGTATATATATATATATATATATATATATATAATGTATATATATTAAAAAAACAGAAAAACAGAGAGGGCACTCACCATTTAAAACAGATAGATTATTCTTTATTTTCAATCCAGTTACTTTATAGTATAGTCGACATTTCGGTCTTACATCCAGACCTGTTTCAAGACAGATTTTCATTGAACAGCAGACAAAACAAGCATAGACAATACAACATTATAATTACCTGACTATATATAGTGCCAAAGGGTTGTCAGCCGTAGCTCATTTTAGGAAGTTGTCAGTGGGACTGGCAAGGTGGGGGTGGCGGCAACCGGTGTATTAGCCTAAGGCGGCTGTGACCCTTAATTAGGCCCTGCGTCCACTGGAACATTTACATGCTATATCAACAGATTACTTGTAGAGAATATCTCGGGATCAGTACTCCAATAGACTATTACTTTCTTGGGGATAATTTGTTCTCTAATTTTTCTATGGAGGATTCCAGAAGAGAATTGTGTTGAAATCCAAAGTGTTTCAGGGACTTATATACTGACTATTATTTGCTAATCGCAGCAGCGGTATTAACAACAGGTGCATTCTTATACTATATTGGTGTGGTTTTATATAGATATCTATATATTTTTATATGCTATATTTATCTGGATGTAATAAACTGTATTTTATCATAAGAATCAATCCTTTAGTTTTATTTAGATTTGGTAAAGTGATTATTACAATTTATGTACATATCTCTACTCTACACAGCGCAGTTCTTCTGTGAATTTTTTCTGCTTGGGGAACCCCGCATAATGAGATAATTACAGCTGCTAGTCCTATTTATAACATGGGGATTCACCACAGGCTCAACGCTGATGACATGGGAAAGCCCCATGTTATAAATAGGACTAACGGCTGCAATCATCTCATTACGCTGCTGGAGCTCCTAATGTAGAGGAGCTAGTTAGCGTCGTTCTACATGGTTATTATTTTAACAAGTGAGGATCGTGTACATTATTTATGTTTCAAAGTGCCAAAACCATGGATGTTTTTTATTTTATTTTATAGACATGGTTTTTTTTAGATTTCAAGCTGCAGCTGTGGATGTATTTGTGCTGTTAAGGGAGTAATGTAAATAAGCACCGGCTGTTCAATGATTTTTCCAAGGCTTCTACATTCTACAGCTGGTGCTTCTTTGCATTACTCCCTTAACAGCACATATAATAGTATCGGGGTTCAAACTTACGTTATTTTCTGGTGCTGGCATGTTCATTCGCCTGGATTGTGCCAGGGGTGTTTTTTCAAACATTCGGGATTACCACTCTGTCGTCAATGACACCTTCGCACTTTTCATGTCGGGGAAACTGTCTTTTTCGTAGTCGTGATAAGGTAACCAACCCGGCAATTGTAACCTAGATTTTTTACGGATGAGGGCTAGCACCCTGACACAGGGAAAGGGCTTTATTCAGTTCTGTATTTAGTGGGCTCAGGTGGGATGTGTTTATAAAACACCTAGTGTGTAAGGACCAAACCTCCCCCAGAGCTTCTCTTCAAACTATCAATACTTACTTGGACAAATACTCATTACCCTCGCTAATTCCCCTTCAGGTTTCTACCCTTCTAGTGAATAAGTAGTATTGGCATTAAAATCACAAAAGAATTCTAAGGCCCCTGGTCCCGATGGCGTCATGATGTTATACTACAAAACATTCTCCAAAGAATTGGTGCCCCACCTGACCCAGCTGTTTAACTATATTCTCATGGGGGCAAATTTCATGTTGAGTCCATCCGTTCAACTATAGTGGTGATCCCTAAGCCAAATAAAGACCCCTACATGTTGCCCTAGTTACCGCCAAATCTCTTTAATTAACGCTGACATAAAACTTTACGCCAAAATACTGGCGAATTATTTAAACGACTATATGCCAACTTTAGTCTTCCCAGACCAAGTGGGTTTTGTCCCCACTAGGCAGGCTCTAGATAACACTAGATGCACAATAGATATTATTGCCCATGTTAACCAGAATAAGATTCCATCTGTTGTCCTAGCACTAGAAAAGGCCTTTGACAGACTCTCTTGGCCTTTCATATTTAGCACGTTAAGTCACTTTGGCTTAAATGGGGCCTTCCTATCGGCCATCCAGGCCCTATACCATCGCCCCTCTTCTTCGGTTTTGACTAATGGACTTCAGTCCCAGGCTTTCTCTTTAGGCAACGGCACCAGACAAGGGTGTCCCTTATCTCCCCTGCTGTACGCCTTATGCATAGAACCTTTGGCTACAGCTATCAGAAGAAACCCGGACATTTCAGGGATACGAACTGGCCCCCGTCACTTTAAAATTTAGTTATTTGCCGATGACGTACTAATAACACTCTCAAACCCCCTTATTTCACTTCCAAATCTTCTTAAAGATCTTAAGGAATATGGTTTCTTATCAGACTATAAAATAAATAACTCTAAATCGGAAGCCCTTTCGCTTCAAGTCCCCAGAGTCACCAAAGTTAAACTTGAATCCTTGTTCGACTTTCAATGGAGCCCTAAGGTGGTGCGATATTTGGGGGTCCAGATCACAAAAGAATATAAACAGTTGTTCTATGCTAATTATACTCCCCTTATAGACTCAGTAAAAAGGGACCTGACAAGGTAGGACTCGCTCTTTGTATCCTGGTTCGGTAGAATTAACGCGATAAAGATGAACCTTTTGCCCAGAGTCTTATACCTTTTCCAGACATTACCTATACCAATCCCAGGCACCTATCTAGCGAATTTACAAGCTCTTTGTGGCAAATTTATCTGGGAAAAAGTTGAGACTTAAAAGGTCCTGTTTGGCTAAATCCACTAAGTCAGGGGGATACGGATTTCCGCTATTTGAGCGGTATTATTATGCAGCTAACCTTAGCCATATAATTTCCTGGCAGTCTGCTCTGGGGATTAAGAGATGGGTCGACCTGGAGAACGCCCACACACCGAATCATAACTTGAACTCGCTACCCTGGCTCCCCAGAAATCAAAGGCCAGCCTCAGTGTACTCGCACCCCTACATACAGTTTACACTCAACCTATGGGATAAGCTTCATAGAAAGTGGGAGCTCACCTCATTCCCTTCTCCACTTACCCCACTGTGGCACCATCCAGATTTCCCGGTAGGAAATAGTCAGGCGTTCTCACGCCCTTGGCAAGAGGCGGGCATCACTCAGTTTACTCACATCCTAGGAGAATTTGCTCCTCAGACCTTTCCAGATATCGGAGAGAAAAAGGGCCTTCCTTCGTCCTTGCAATTTGCTTACATACAAATCAGAGGCTTCATACAATCGCTCTGTAGATCCTCTGAATTACGTAAACCTACACCTTTCGAGAGGAGTTGTATGAATAGTCCAGGTGCACAAGGATTGATATCATTGGTTTATCACTCTTTCCTGGGTCCAAAATATGATCTTACTGAATCTTTTGAGGAGGCTTGGCTTCAGGACACTGGTAAGGTCCTGAAGAATTTCCAAAATCTCCATCAATACCTCAATACGAGAGAACACATTAAAAGTATACACTAGATGGTATCTTGTGCATGCAAGACTGCACATAATATATCCTGGTACCTCAGATCTATGTTGGAGAGGCTGTGGAGAGGTGGGCTCAAGCCGCCGCGACTCTCTGTGCCCACAGAACGCATCCCGGCCATCTCCATGATGACCGGGACATCTCTTCCTGTTTTCGGCCAACCGTTGCCTAGTCAATGATCGAGACGCTCTGGTCTGTAGTGCCACATCCTGGCATTGAGGGCAACTGGGCACGTGCACAACTAGTTAGGGGTCAGCCCCTGAGGCGGATTGCCCCAAGCTGGATTTCTCCGTGCCCCTTTGGTCAGTCTCTGTATTTAAGGCAGGGTTTAGCCTCCCTGCCGTTTATAGTGTACTGTTTCAAGTAAGCTGACCTGCTCCTGTGCTGTATTTGGTGAAAGCCTTTTGGATTGATTTGTGTGTGTGACCTCTGCCTGTCTCCTGGATCTTGATACCTGCTTGTTGCCCTGAACTTCTGCCTGTTACCTGGATTTGAATCTCCGCTTGTTGCCCTGATCTTCTGCCTGTTATCTGGACTTGAATCATTGTTTGTGGCCCTGACCCTGCTGGTCTCTGACCTTCCCGTCTGTTCTCAGTTTAGGCCAGCCAGACATTATGTACTCAGTTCCGAACCGCAGACCTCTGGCCTGTCCCTAACTCTGTGTTATTACCTCCCACTCCTGTGTGCTGCTGTGTGACCATAAACTTGTACTACACTGAGTATAAGACCTGGGGGCATCCGAGTACCTGTGAGCATAACCAGTCTCTACGGTGAAGACCTCTTCCGCTAGTTCTACAAGTTTATGATGCACTAGTGGCCATAACATCATGTAGTAAACTATCTGTTGTTTGAAGACGAATTCACTGCAGACAACAGTAGCCTAGTAGACTAACATACAGATTGTGAGATATTTTGGGAATTACAATATAAAGCATCTCACAGCAATTTGACTACATTTGCTGCACACAATACACATTTTTGTTTTTAACAGAAATCAGATTTTACCATCTTTTGTCCAATCAACCTTCAAAATAACTCAATGATTATCCCACAAGAGAATGTGGCCCACAGCTCATTATGTATTATTACCTCTTAATCCATATAATAATCCGATATTATAAATGTATTTGGTGTTGCAGTTGTACCATGGAGCAGCTGCCTGGAACAAATAACTGTCTTGGCCAATTGAATGGTGAGTTATTGTATTACCAGGGATAATTACAGGTAATGATCAATGGACATTATTATAGGTCAACTATTTAACACTTACACAGTCTGCAGTGTTGCACAACAAGGGAGATAAAGCTAACATATCATGATAATAAAACAGAAAGGTACACGGAAACAGAAGGTTAGAATGTCTTACTTAATGCAAGTTAATTTGGCTTTTCAGTGTAAACCATAGTCATAGGACTTGGTGGAGATAAATTTCCTGAGTTAGGGGAAAAGGTTTGTAAAAATCATTGATGATATATTTAAAGTGGGTGGTCTACAGATTCATGCCAAACCCTGAATATATTGAGGGTGACAAAAGTAACAGTGACTAGTGTTGGATTTTGAGTACTTTGATGTATAGGAATACATACAAGACATACAAGATTGAATACAAATAGAGTTCTATCAGCTTCATTAGCAGAAATATGCCCTAAAACCTATAATAAAGTTTCAGACACATTAAACAAAACAAACAACAAATATATACTTAGGAGTTATATAATATAAAATATGGTCTTTATATGCCCTCCCAACATGACCTATTCCACGTAGTACAAGATGATCTGCACTGGATTTCCTTAATTATTTCCCTAATTATTTTTGCAATTAAAAATAGGTGTGCATAAATTCTATTTAAATTTTTACATTACATTACACTTTTTGTGGCTACTCAGATCCTAGTAGTCTCCAGAGTTGGACCCCTGGGTTTGAGAAAATATAGTTAAAATCTCTAAGTTATTAAAAAAAAATAAAGTAACATCTTATTTATGTTTTCTAATTTACAATGAAGCAATAATTAGGGTAAAGATACCAGGTGAATGTTTTGTTCTTTTTACTTGCCAGCCTACTGGGTTCCTCAGTGGCAGCCTTATGTGTCATTCTGACGCACCCAGTTCATTTAGGAGGTTTGGAATCACTTATTTGGTTACAAGCACAAACAGGCTTTATTACACACTGATCACACAAAGTAATTATAACACTGTACAAAACAAATGCCAGGAGGTTTACCGCTCTACTGCCTAATCTACATCCCTAACCAAGGGAACTATAGTCACTCATCCTTAGCAGTACTAACCGGCTGCTGTACCATATTCTTCTGCTCACCTACCAGTGAGATAGTAACTGTCCAATATCTTCCTGCTTTGGGTAGGCTTACAAAATGAAAGAGTAATGGAGACTTTGACTATCATCCAACATGGTCCAGAGATCCCCGACCACTAACAGGACCTGTAACATCTAGATAAAACCTTCACACCAGCTGCACCTTGAAAGCTTCCAAGATGGCCAGGGGGTGGAGTAAACTAACAGTTGCTTTATAAGGAAAATATTTATTTTACTACCACTGGTTTGTACAATGAAATTGTTACTACTAATATATGTTAGTGTTTAAATTTATTGTGAGCAAACAACAACATAATTAATTATAATATGTAATATTATATAATATGTATGTAAGATTTCAGTGTTATGAAACAGTATTTACAAACATTTAAGTATTTTCCTTCAATAAAGCAGTAAAACTTACATTTCTGCCAGCGCTGCTCCTTCTATGCACTGCTCGGCTTCTTCTTCCACCTGTCAGCCCAAAAGCATAGGCAAGTTGGTGGGTGGGCTGGTGGGATGGCTGCCAGCTCCTCTTTTCTTAATATCAGTCTAAAAGCGCTGATGAGCCAGCAGGTGGACAGAGAACCCATGATACATGGTGTCCTATCTCTCCGCACTGCTCTGCATCACCCTCACACACACACACACACACACACACACACACACACACACACACCACCCTGGATAGAACAAAATCCTTTACAGGCAAGATTTATTCTCACATGCTCTGAAAGGAAAGCAAGAGCATGTGTGCAGTATAGAATTGAAGTGGAGAGAAGAAGTGCCGCTATCTGCACATAACGCCCCACTTGCAGCACTGTATATAAATCTAAAAATGTGGATGTAAAATATTTCACTACAGCCTAGCTAACATATTATGCAGGACTGATAAAGAATACTTGCATAGAAAAATTTATTTATGAAGGCATCCATTAATGGATTTGTATTCAATGGGGCCTCAGTCAATCATATGGTTGTACCATGCTGCTGTCCATAGTACTGGTCCTGAAATAAAACGTAGTTCCTCTAAAGCACCGTCTTAAGTAATTTGTTTACAAAATTGTCACTTAGTGTCATCTAGAGAAGAATTATAGGAAATAGCCAAATATTGCAGTGGACATACCAGACATAAAGTCCGCTTAGTAATTCTGAATTATGGTAAATATGACTTTGTTCAATGTCAATGGGACTAGTACTTTGGCCAAAATCAAAGTTTCAAAATAAAAGTAATGGGCCTGTTTGAGCCATAATAATGTACACTAGTGGTGCAGTATAGAGAAAGGGGTTAGTAAGGTTTTTGTTTTTTTTAATGTATTATTAGGCTTGGCTAAAACTTTGAGGCCAGTGTGTCTCTGTAAATTAAATCTCCACTGGAAAGATATCAGGATCATGGACCTTGCCAGGGGAGAAACGATACACCACTATGAGCAGCTACATTCTACATTCAGGACAAAGTAGAGAGATGATCATACAGCTATTACACCCAGAATCTGCTAATGTCACACATGACTTGTTTCAGGGTGTTGTACAGCATACTACACTGCCAGAATGTTGCATACTAGTGTATTCAATGGGGGTCTGAGCAAAGAAGGGTATGTAAATTGAAAGAAGGTTGTGAGTGGGATAGGGGCCTTGTTGGATATTTGTGGTAATGGTTTAATTATTGGAAGTGTGGAGGTTCCATGTGAAACTCTTACTGAAGCTCATTGTTTCCTTCCAGCTGCTAGTGTTGTGAACTCAATGATTCAAAGGATCACTACCACCGATATCCCACAAAAGCAGGAGTCTAAACTGAATTCGCAACAGGCTAACAATCTGCTAACTTGTAAGTGCTTTTTATGCTTTATAGTCGTGATTTTTAAGGTATTACACAATGATCATTTTAATTGGTTTCATAAAAAAGGTGTTCTTGATATGATTTCCCTGATCTTGGAGGACTTTCATCCACACTAATTTTGACCAGGATTCACCTTACCCTACATAGTAAGGAGAAACAACCTTTGTTCTTAATAATGCCTCAGTTTCACCATAAAAAGGTGAGTTCAATTTATTACATAAATTCATTATTTTATAGATTAGAACAATACACACTGTAATTGTCATCTACTTGTTTCAAGTTCTACCCGTGCCACAGTTTACATCTGTTAATTGGATTAAGACCATGGAAGGTTTCATCATAAATTAATAATATGACTTATAAATTTAGTAACCCATGGGCTGAGGTCCCCTCATCTTTTTATGGCTTCTGGTGGAGCCTTAATCCCTGTAGATTCCCTTTGTCACCAGAATGTGTCTCTTCTCTTTTTTACATATATTCTATGTCTGACAGCTTAAGCATTCATTCCTATGATGATATAGATCCACATGTAGATCATGCTCTTCAGTGACACCGCTAAAATAGCCATTGACAGTTGTATCCTTCCTTTAGAGACTCTAGTGGCTTGTGGGCAGATATCTAAATTTGTTCATTCTGGGGTAAAAGATACACACTGTAGTTAATTAATTCTTCAGTTACAAATGTCCACACCTGGATCCAGAAGTACCTAATCATGGGACAGACCACATGCAATGAAACAAATCTGATAATGAAAATTGGCATTTAAGATAGACTTAAGTAAAACAATGAGTTAGCCCTGATGTGTTGACAAATAGGCCCTGCGAAAAATATTGGGAAACATTTCCATATATGTGGCAGTACATAATTTAATAACTGACAGAACATAATTCCTTTAAGGTTCTGTTAAAAATAATCCATTGTGTGTATGTTATTTATTTTGGAAGTGAAGGAAATTGTGCAATGAGCCACAGGAGCTAAATAACAGACCACATCAAAACACAGGAAGTGGCCGCACTCTTGGACAAGGCTGACCTTATATCAAGTGTACAGTGATATTATGGAGGAAACCAGCTCACTTAAGGCTTATTATGAAAACTCCCCAGTGAAATACATTATATCCTTCAATAGCAGCAAGACAATTCAATAGAAATTAATTAGTTATGAAAGTGGAAAATAAACAAAGTTCTTACCACAATCTCAAGCTGTACAGGATCCCAGATGTGTGTTTGATCAGTCCTGGGAGACATTCCTTTTGTTGGGCACCATACACTGGTATTTCCCCAGACATTGTCATTAAATGTAAGTGCTAGTTCCCACCTTCTGCTGTATATACATGAACATTGCATTTTTTGCCAATATTTCTTTGACCAACATTCAAATATACACCAATCAGCCACAACTTTAAAACCACCTGCCTAATATTGTGCAGGTCCACCTGGTGCTGCCAAAACAGCTCTGACCCATCGAGGCATGGACCTTTGAATGTATCCTGTAGTATCTGGCACCAAGACGCTAGCAGCAAGTCCTGTAAGTTGCAAGGCGGGGCCTCCATGACTCGGACTTGTTTTTCCAGCACATCCCACAGGTGCTCAATTGGATTGAGATCTGGGAAACTTGGAGGCCAAGTCAATACTTTCAACTCTTTGTCATGTTCCTCAAACCATTCCTGAACACATTTTGCAGTGTGGCAGGGCGTATTATCCTGCTGAAAGAGACCACTGCCATCAGGAAATACCATTGCTATGAAGAGATGTTCTTGCTCTGCAACAAAGTTTAGGTAGTTGATATTTGTCAAAATAACATCCATTTGAATGCTAGGACCCAAGGTTTTCCAGAGCATCGCACTGCTTCCGCTGGCTTGCCTTCTTCCTATAATGCATTCAGGTACCATCTCTTACACAGGTAAACAATACACATGCACCTGGCCATGAAAGAATATGTGATTCATTTGACCA
The DNA here is from genome assembly GCF_038048845.1 of Mixophyes fleayi. NCBI lineage: Eukaryota > Metazoa > Chordata > Amphibia > Anura > Limnodynastidae > Mixophyes > Mixophyes fleayi. The sequence continues at coordinate 61,969,455 of NC_134410.1, read as the reverse complement.
GGCCACCTTCTTCCATTGTTCTCTTCTGTGGGATTACACCAGACAGGCTAGCCTCTGCTCCTTGCTCTCATCAATGAGCCTTGGGTGCCCAAGACCCTGTCGCTGTTTCAACGATTGTTCTTCCTTGGACCATTTATGGTAGGTACTAACCACTGCATACTGGGAACACCCCACAAGACCTGACATTTGGAGATGCTCTGACCCCATCGTCTAGCTATTACAATTTGGTCCTTGTCCAATTCTTTCAGATCCTTACGCTTGCCCATATTTCCTGCTTCCAACACATTAACTTCAAAAACTGACTGTTCACTTGCCTGCTAATTAGGAATGTGCACGGGCGACTTTTGAGGTCTCGTGTTTTGTGTTTTGGATCCGGATTTTCTCGATGTTTTGGGTTCGGATTTGTTTCGCAAAACACCTGCCGAAAGGTTTTGGTTCGGATTTAAGGTTTTGGATTCGGATTTTTTTTGAAAAAAGCATAAAAAGTTAAAAAATCAATTTTTTGGGCTTATTTTCACTCCTACGCTATTATTGACCTCAATAACATTCAATAACAAGCATTTCCACTAATTTACCGTGTATTCTGAACACCTCACAATATAGTTCTTAGTCCAAAACGTTGCAACGAGCTATCTTTCTGGACTGCGTAGTGGAGTGGTCCCCACAATATAATAAGAAAACCATCAACTGGTCTTAATCGCACCAATAATGTACCTGGACTGCGTAGAGGAGTGGGTCACCACAATATAAATTAAAAACCCTGAACTTGTATGATTCGCACCAATAATGTACCTGGACTGCGTAGAGGAGTGGGTCACCACAATATAAATTTAAAAACCCTGAACTTGTATGATTCGCTCCAATAATGTACCTGGACTGCGTAGAGAAGTGGGTCACCACAATATAAATTAAAAACCCTGAACTTGTATGATTCGCACCAATAATGTACCTGGACTGCGTAGAGGAGTGGGTCACCACAATATATATAATAAGAAAACCATCAACTTGTATGATTCGCACCAATAATGTACCTTGACTGCGTAGAGGAGTGGGTCACCACAATATATATAATAAGAAAACCATCAACTTGTATGATTCGCACCAATAATGTACCTGGACTGCGTAGAGGAGTGGGTCACCACAATATTATTAAAAAACCCTACACAGGTCTGAATTCCACCCAAAAAGTTTATGGACTGCGTAGTGTAGTGTTCCCCACAATATTATTTAAAATTTTTGCAGCAACAGTCAACGTTGTTTAATATCTGATACACCTCTATCTGGACTGCATAGTGGAGTGGCCCCGGTACCCAATTTGGTATCGGGGCCACAATACCTCCTCCAAACATGGTACAGACCATTCGTCATTGAGATCCCATCAAGTATGTTAAAGACAGACAGGGTCGAAGTGTTATTGGTTGACTTTGTAAACCAAAAAACTGTCCCTGTTGCACATAGTCGTGCAATGAAGACTGACTTTTTCATTTAAAGGCACCATCTTTCAAGTGTAGTGTTTGTAAGTCATATTATACTTTTGGTAAAATTGGTTTATTTTGTTCCTCTTTATGGTAACTACTAATAGAATTAAAGTATTAAATAGAAGCGGCAGTTCCTCTTTATGGGAATTAGTAATAGAATTAAAGTATTAAATAGAATTAAAGTATTAAATAGAGTGGTATAGAGTGGTAGTGTGGTATAGAGTGGTCCCCACAATATAATAATAAAACCCTCAACTGGTCTGAATTCCACCAAACAAGTATCTGGACTGCGTAGTGGGGTGGGCCCGGTACCCAATTTGATACGGGGGCCACAATAAAATAAATACACCCTCAACTGGTCTGAATTCCACCAAACAAGTATCTGGACTGCATAGAGGACTGGCCACTGGCCACCACAATATAATATATAGAAAACCTTCAACAGGTCAGAATTACACCCAAAAATAGTATCTGGACTGCGTAGAGTAGTGGGCACTGGGCACCACAATAAAAAATATATAGAAAACCTTCAACAGGTCTGAATTAAACCCAAAAATAGTATCTGGACTGCATAGAGGACTGGCCACTGGCCACTACAATATAATATATAGAAAACCTTCAACAGGTCAGAATTACACCCAAAAATAGTATCTGGACTGCGTAGAGTAGTGGGCACTGGGCACCACAATAAAATATATAAAAAAAAACTTCAACAGGTCTGCATTACACTGCACATACGGCTGCTCCTCCATCCTCTCCATCATATACATGTTTCAGCGTGTGAAAACCTCTTGTTTTTGATAATGTCAGTACATTTTGAATATTTTTCAATTTGCCCCACACCACTGAATGTACTTTATCTATGATACGCATCTATCTATCTTGACTGCGTAGTGTGGTGGTCCCGGTACACAATTTGGTACCGAGGCCACAATATAATTAAAAAACCCTCCACGGGTCAGAATTCCACCAAAAAAGGGTATGGACTGCGTAGTGTGGTGTGCCCGGAACACAATTTTTTACAGCGCCAACAATATAATTAAAAAATTGGGCATCAACTGTCACCGTTGTTTAATATCTGATACACCTAAATATGGACTGCACAGTGGAGTGGCCCCGGTAGTAAATTTGGTGCCGGGGCCTCAATACCTCCTCCAACTTCGAAGTGTAGTGTTTATAAAGACAGACAGCGTCGAAGTGTTATTAGTTGACTTTCTTAACCCTAAAATTGTCCCTGTTGCAAATATTCGTGTAATGGACAGTTACTTTTTCATTGAAAGACTCAAGCTTTCAAGTGTAGTGTTTATAAAATATAAACAACAATACAGTAGTTTTAGAGCACGTCAATACCTCTTGTTTTAAATTATGACAGGGCATTTTACTTTTGGTTTAATTTCTTGAATTTGTTTAAATTTGGTTTTACTGTTTGAACATGGCAAACAACTGTTGATTGGTCATATAATGCAAAAAAAAAAGTTCCAAGATGGAATTGTCCTTGGGTCCTCACACCCACCCTTATGTTGTTGAAATAGGACATGCACACTTTAACAAACCAATCATTTCAGCGACAGGGCCTACCAAACAACTTTGGCTGAAATGATTGGTTTGTTTGGGCCCCCACACCAAAAAAGCTATTCATCTCTCCCTGTACAGACTAAACAGGCTCTACTGAGGCAAGATGTCGTCCTCATCCTCAACCTCTGATTCCTCTCCCCCTACAGTGTGTACTTCCTCCTCATCACACATTATCAATTCGTCCCCGCTGGACTCCACAACCACAGGTCCCTCTGTACTATCTGGAGGGCAGTGCTGTACTTCATTGAGGAATTGATTATTCATTTTTATAAACATCATTTTTTCAACGTTATGAGGAAGCAACCTCCTTCGCCGCTCACTGACCAGGTTCCCTGCTGCACTAAAAACTCTTTCCGAGTACACACTGGAGGGGGGACAACTCAGGTAAAATAGAGCCAGTTTGTACAGGGGCTTCCAAACTGCCTTTTTTTCCTGCCAGTAACAATATGGAGTGTCTGACATGTCTACTTGGATGGTGTCAGCAAAGTAATCATCCACAATTTTTTCTATTGTGACAGCATCCAATGCAGCGAGAGTAGACATGTCTGCAATGGTTGGCAGGTCCTTCAGTCCGGACCAGATGTTATCAGCATCCCCGCCAGCGCCTCTTTTGGGAAAACTGAGCTTTTTCCTCGCAGCCATAGATGTGGAAGAAAATGAGGGTGGAGCTGTTGGCATGTCACGGTCCTCTTCAGAGGACAATCTCCTGACCAGTAGGTCTTTGCACCGCTGTAGACTTGTGTCCGCCGGAAACAGAGACACAACATACGCTTTAAACCGAGGATCGAGCACGGTGGCCAGAATGTATTCCTCTGACTTTAAAAGAGTGACCACCCTCTGATCCTGGCAAAGCGTACGAAGGGCTACATCCACAAGAGCTACATGCTTGGTGTAATCGCAATGGCTTACCAGCTCCTCCCTCACTTTCTCCAGCTGCTTCTGCAACAGCCTGATCAGGGGAATGACCTGACTCAAGCTGGCAGTGTCGGAACTGACTTCTCGTGTGGCAAGTTCAAATGGCTGCAGAACCTTGCACAACACGGAAATCAGTCTCCACTGCGCTTGACTGAGGCGCATCCCCACTCCTTTGCCTATGTCGTAGGTGGCTGTGTAGGCCTGAATGGCCTTTTGCTGCTCCTCCATCCTCTGCAGCATATAGAGGGTGGAGTTCCAGCGCGTCACAACCTCTTGTTTGAGGTGATGGCAGGGCAGGTTCATGCTTTTTTGATGTGCCTCTAGTCTGCGGTAGGCACTGGCTGAATGCCGAAAGTGTCCAGCAATTTTGCGCGCCACCGCAAGCATCTCCTGCACACCCCTATCACTCTTGAGGTAATGCTGCACCACCAAATTAATGGTGTGGGCAAAACATGGGACGTGCTGTAAATTGCCCATATTTAATGCCCGCACAATGTTACTGGCATTGTCTGACACCACAAATCCCCATGAGAGTCTAAGTGGGGTAAGCCACTGGGAGATAATTTCCCTCAGTTTCTCTAATATGTTGTCAGCGTTGTGCCTCTTATTAAAGCCTGTAATACACAATGTTGCCTGCCTTTGCACGAGCAGCCATTTTGTAGATGCTGCTACTGATGCAGCTGTTGCTGTTGCTGCGGAAGGGGATGCATCTACCCAGTGGGCTGTCACAGTCATATAGTCCTTCGTTTGCCCAGAACCACTTGTCCACATGTCCGTGGTTAAGTGGACAGTGGGTACAACCGCATTTTTTAGAGCACTGAGGACACTTGATCGTACTTCTCTGTACATTTTTGGTATCGCCTGCCTAGTGAAGTGGAATCTCGACGGGATTTGGTACCGGGGACACAATACCTCCATCAACCCTCTAAATCCTACTCCACTGATGGCGGACACCGGGCGCACGTCTAACACCAACATTGCAGTTACAGCCGCAGTTATACGCTTTGCAATAGGGTGACTACTATCGTATTTTGTGGTCATGGCAAACGACTGTTGGACGGTCAATTGTTTTGTGAAAGACTTAGCGGTCTTACGACTTCCCCTCTGGGAAGATGACCGACTAACAGCAGCAACAGCAGCAGTGGCAGTAGTAGGCGTACCGCTACAGGATTCCTCGGATGAATCCCGTATTGAGGAGGACTCAGTCTGGCTGCTGACTTGGGCTGCAGGACTGAATCTGATGGAGATTGTGGAGGAAGTTGACGAGGAGGGTGTTGCTGGTGTGTATCCAACTGGACCACGGGATTTAGGTGTCCCTGTACTGATGAGGGTCCTAGCCCCAGTTCCTGAACTAACCACTGAACTATGAAGGTTATTCAGGTGACGTATAAGGGAGGATGTTCCTAGGTGGGCAAGATCCTTACCCCTGCTTATTTGAGCTTTACATAAGCTACATATGGCCATACATTGGTTGTCTGGATTTGGATAAAAATAACTCCAGACCGAAGAGGTGCATTTTTTGGTCTTCTGACCAGGCATGACGATGGGCTTTTTCATCCCATGGACATCAGCTGTTTCCCCCCCTGGTGCCTCATTTACAATAACCACATCACCATCCTCATCATCAAGTTCCTCCACAGCGCCAGCTACATCATCAATAGGCTCCTCCCGAGCCACCTCTTCCCGTACAGTGATGGGAATGTCAGGCTTGACAACCACCAACACCCTTGGACTCGCCTTGAGGATTTGTGATAATTTCTCTTTAGAAGGCAGAGTTGTTTGCTGTTTTGTTGCTGACAGCATAACTCTCTTCAATTTTTTGGAGGGGGGGGGGAGGAGGAGGGATAAGATCCGTGGGTGAAGCTGAACCACTAGTCATAAACACGGGCCAGGGCCTAAGCCGTTCCTTGCCACTCCGTGTCGTAAGTGGCATATTGGCAACTTTACGTTTCTCCTCAGATGATTTTAAGTTTCTCTTTTTGCTACTTTTTCTTAACTTGGGCTTTTTGGATTTTACATGCCCGGTACTACGAGATTGGGCATCGGGCTTGGAAGACGACGTTGATGGCATTTCATCGTCTATGTCATGACTAGTGGCAGCAGCTTCAGCATTAGGAGGAAGTGGGTCTTGATCTTTCCCTACTTTATCCTCCAAATTTTTGGTCTCCATTATATGTAGCACAAGATACTGCAGAATGTGTGAACTTGGTAATATTGCAGTACCAATGGACTTATACTGCTGGATTGGTTTTGCAAATTTGGTTATAATTACTTTTTTTTTTTAATTTTTAATTTTAATATTTTTTATAACTTTTTTTTTATTTTTTAAAAACTTGGGAATAATGGGGAAATAACTATACTCTTAGAAGCACAGAGCACAGGACACAGCACCACTGGACTGAACAGGACACAGCACGGGACCCAGCAGCACTACGGAACTCAGCAGGACAGAGCACAGGACACAGCACCACTGGACTGATACTGCAGAATGTGTGAACTTTGTAATATTGCAGTACCACTGGACTTTTACTGCTGAATGTGTGAACTTGGTAATATTGCAGTACCAATGGGCTTATACTGCTGGATTGGTTTTGTAAATTTGGTTATAATTATATATTTTTTTTAAAAAATTTATTTTTATTTTATTTTTAACTTTTTTTTTTTTTTAAAACTTGGAAATAATGGGGAAATAACTATGCCCTTAGAAGCACAGAGCACAGGACACAGCACCACTGGACTGAACAGGACACAGCACAGGACCCAGCAGCACTATGGAACTCAGCAGGACAGAGCACAGGACACAGCACCACTGGACACAGCACAGCACAGCACAGCACTGAACTGAACAGCACGAGATATAGCAGGACAGAGGACCACCTAACACACCCTCCCTCTACCCTGATCAATGCCCGAGTGAAGATGGCGGCGACTAGCGGGGAATTTATAGGATCCGAGTATCGCGAGATTCGACAACGGGATTATGAGTCAGAGTCTCAGTTTCAGATTTGAATTTGGCGCCAATACCCGGATCTGTCTCGGATCCGACTCGGATCGGCAACGTTCGGGTGGGCTCGGATTTCATAAATCCGAGTGCGCTCATCTCTACTGCTAATATATCAAACTTTCACTTTACTTGTCAAAGCTTTTCATGTTGTTGCTGATTGCTGTATACTTGCTGTTATGTTTATTTGGAAACATACATTTCAACTGTAAGGACAGAATTATATTTAATTGAAAATAATCTTGCAAAGTTTTATCGAAATTGTAAAGAGCTACAAACTATGCTGGTGCTATATAAATACAGTTTAATAATAATAATAATAATAATAATAAAGAATCTTACCTGTAAAAAATGTTAACAAAGTTTTAAAATCACCTGTCATGTAATTTCTATAAATGTAGATATAGCTTAAAAATAGAGCAGAAAAAAATAATTAGCGATTATACTTTATCATTTTGGTTTTGCATTTTAAGTTTTAGAGTTTATATCCTATTAACTTCAAGTATAAGAATGATTGTTATTTTTTTAATTTGATTGATATTGCTACAATTTTGAGACATATTTTTTTGATACATAATATGAACCAATGAAGCTTAGAAAATAAGCAAATTAAACGTCCCAATAATTTATTTTCCTTAAAATACTACAAGACAGTTCTGGCTGATGAGTTATCCTGTATTCAGCTGACTAGAGCCAGGAGAAGCTTGACACTCTGGAAGATATGTATTTTTTTTAAGGAAAACAAATGATCAGTGAGTATAATTTGCTTATTTTCTCTTCCTACTCCACGACAGTCCTTACTTATGGGATGTACTCAAGTCAGTGGGGTGGGTTTAAAGAAATAATCTGTCTCTACAACAGAGCCACTGCATATAAAAATGTTTATTGTTCAACAGCTTGGAGGATCCTGCTTCCGAATTGCGTGTTGCTGCCGCCACATCCAGGAGTCAATGTCTGAAAAAAGTATGTAGCAAAGTCCAGGCTGCAGATCTGCAAAAGTCATGTGGTTGCAAGTGTGCCTCAATTTTTTTTTACCTCTTGTTTGGGTTGGGGTACGGTATCCTGATGCTTGGGATACTGACAGCCACTAATCCTAAAAAAAACAAAAAACGAATAGATGATGATCTTTAAATGCTTTCTCCACAATTGTGGCTGAAAATTTATTGCTTGCCACACTGCCCTTGCTTCTAAGATGTTTTCATGAAACCTCTTTTTTTTTGTGGCCCTGTACTACTTCTGTTTATAGATGAGCTCCCTATCCTCTGAAGCTCGATTCTGTAGTCATCACTGTCCATTCTGGCCCTGATCGGGAAGTTCCTTTGCTTTTCAGTGTTGAACTTAGCCACAATTTGAGAGGCTTCCTGGTCTCGTGCATTGCTCTGATCAATTGTACTAGGGACCTTGCATTACAATTCCATTGGTCGAGTACTGGATATTTCTCATGTGCCATCTTGCCCATTACAGAATAAGAAATGGTGTCCCAAGCAGAAGAACCTGGGGAAATGATAATTTGTTGTGCTATAGAGATGTGTAGTAATGAATTTGGAATTCTATAAGAGTCAGAAAATCCTTTTTCGCAATAGCATTTGGAATTGAATTGATTGACTTAATGCAGAAATGTTTTGATTCTACAAAGTGATTTAGTCCTCTTAAATCTAAAACTGTTCAAAAATCTCCCGAATGTTTCTCTAACAAAAAATATTTTGGAGTAAAGGCCGGTTCTTTTTATGTTGTAGGAACCAAAGTGATTACTTGCCTCTCCACAAAAGTCATGCAATGCCTTTACATGTCCTTAGGATGTTGGGGTTTGTGGTTTCACATACACGTTCTTCCTGGATACTAGACAGAACTATATCCTCTATAACCTGTATCCCCTGTTGACAATATCCTGACCCCTATTGATCTTGTGAAGTCTGGATTCAAATATCCTACCTTGCGATTCTACCTCCCAGCAAGCTCGCCAAAGCTAGCATTGTCCATGACACATTGTGAATTTTTGTGGTATCTTCATGCTTTACCTCTGATGCTGCAAAAATAATTTGTTCTTTTGGTTCCTCCATATCGTTTACCTGGGTGATGTCCTAGCTTCTTTAAATTGTTGACCAAACAGGAACTGAATTGCTGAACCTGGAATGGAACCGGAATGGAACCGAAATGCTGGAACCAGAATGCTGGATGATGGAATCGGAATGGAACTGGAATGCTGGAACCAGAATGGAACTGGTAATGCTGGAACCGAAATGGAACCAGAATGGAGCTGGAATCGGAATGGAACTGGAATGGCACTGGTAATGCTGGAACTGGAATGCTGGAATCGGACTGGAGCCTGATGCAAACTGCACTGTCTGAACTGGAACAACAGAAAGTATTGCAGACTGTGGTCAGCTGGGCAGAAACAGCACGCTGAGTTGCTGAGATGGATCAGGTGACATATCCAAGATGGCAGTTCCCAGGAACTGGTTTTGGAGGGAAACCTGAAGTGAAGGCTGCTATCCAATGATTGGCTGGGCGGAAAATGTGACCAAATCCAAGATGGCAGCGCCCATTCCCTGATTCTGGAGGGATCTCTGGAGTGGAAACAGACTGGGCAGCATCTTGCAGAGAGATCTGAAACCAGCAGAGACTGAGGGCTACAGGGACAGCTTGGAAAGGTAAGGTAAGTGACAGAACCTGATAGCCTGGTGTGTGACAACTTGTGGGTAAGAGATGGAGATTAAGAGAGGAGGTAGATAGTACAATTACTCTGTGTTGAGAGACTGGATACTTTTGGCTTCCTGTGTTTCAAGGAGAGTAGTTTTGCAGACTATTATGGGCTGAGCCTCTGTATAAGACCAAAATATCACAGATTGTACTTATGGTGTAATTCTCATTGTGTGTCCTTATAGGAGAGACAGGTATACTTTATATCCATGGGTAGTGTCACTTGGACTTTTATGTACTGCGCCAATATTTAGGCCAGAAATCAGGTTGGGGTTCTTTAAGTGTATTAGGTTGTTGAAAAGGCCATAATATAGTTTTTGGAGGTGTGACACATGTAAAAAATGTGATTCCTGTGTAAATCTGCAAGCAGGAGCATTTTGGGGGCCTAATTTTGAGTCTTTTATACAGCAGTGAAATATGACTTTGTTTGAGGCATTATTAGGCCCCTAATTTTCTGCAAGTCTGTAGGTTGGTAATGCTATTTTCCAGACCTCTGTGCACCAGTTAGGATACAAAGAGGTGAGAAATAAAGGTTTCAACAAAGGTGTTAGCGGTGGGGTTTTGAAAAGTGCCATGGGTCTGTAGGACCAGAATGCTTGGGTCCCAACCAGAGATGTGTCTGCTACTATATGCCCTATTATGATTGGGTGATCAGGCCACACTGGCTGCCACCGGCCTCTGGTTGGGGATAGGCCTGTATTGTGTAGCTGTCAAAAGACTCTTAATGTATGCTCTGTAGGCTCTATAAGGTGTTTAATCTCAGGATGCAAGACAAAGAGCTTTACAAGCCACATTCTACCTTTGATAGGGTATTGGTGCACGCCTTAGTTATGGTGTGCGGTTGGGAGTTCTGAGTATCTGCAAGTTGAAGCTGATGAAGTGCTCCTAGATCCTATGCCCTCTTTCAGGTTCCCAGCGGTGATGGAAGGAGGCAAAGTGAGCAATGGCACCAACTTGTTAGTAATAAGGCAACAGGTTCCTGACCATAAAGGCAGCGCTTGAGGGGTGGGGGTGGGTTGTTTCTCCAGAACTCTGTCCCAACCCACAATATCACAGCCAGGTGGGGAAAAAAAGGAGCAGCAGTCTCTTGGGACTCAGGATGGTATGCTTCAGCATGAGCCACTGGTCTCCAGGCTCCAGATAGCATACCGAAATTCAACTTCAGAATAGTAGTGGCTTCTAGAAGTAAGTGAGATGCTTTAGGGACACAATATTTAGGGATCAATATGTAAGGGGATTTGGGGGATCCCTACTGTCACTGAGTAAGCTTTCAGACTTGATGGAGATGCAGTAAAAATCATGTTGTCAGAAGGGTGGTCAAGCCACAATCTCCCAGTTTGATATTCTTAGTATGCAAGCCTCCATGAGATTTATGGCTCCTAGATAGACAAATATTGGTAGAGAACTTTATATAGTAAGGTACTACTTTTTCTTTACGATGTTATATAATTTTGATTTCACCTGTCACTGTCAGCAGTATCTGTGGGATCCTTAGAGCCTGCTAGGTTCAGCGGCACCTACAGGGAGGTGCGGAGTCTAACAGGACAGAAGGTTTTCACCAGTGACCCCCGCAAGGGAGTTTGGGATTAGCGGCCCTGTAGGCTGCAGCCCTCCAAGTAGGCATCCATCAAGGCCCTGTGCAAAGTGCAGGATGGAAGATCTGCAGCAACTATACACGGAGGTCCGGGTAGCAACAAGCAAGAGACTGGATCAGGCAGACATATAATCTGCAGAAGGTATACACTAGGGTCCAAGTAGTTTGGGAGCTGGAGACTGGAACAGAAGGTGAGATAAGCTGCAGTAGGTATACACCAGGGTCCAGGTATGGGCAGCAGGAGACTGGATGACAAGGTGCGATGTTCTGCAAGTCATGGAAACAGGAGCCAGTGAAAGTCACGTCCAAAGAGAGCAGCCAGGTGTAATATATGATCTGCTCATTAGAGGGCACTGATCAATGGAAAGGAATGGGAAGAGATAAAAGATGGATCTGCACATGTGCAGACCCAAATCAAATATCCCGGCCGCAAGAGGCTGCAACAGGAGACTGGGCAGGGGAAGATCCAGGTAAGTGCACCCGACCAAATGATCAGCGAGTCCGGTGTGTGATATAATCATTTTTATAAAAATGATGCTGGAGACTTACCTGAATGATGAAATTGTGGAAGACACTTGTTTCTTGCTGATAATGGATCTAAAATGATAAGAACATAGGCCAAGTGACTCATTGCTTAGTTTTTCCCCTTTCCTCCAGAACCCAGCACTTGCACCAGATATGCATCACTGAACCAAGTGTTTCACAGCCAATGAAAAATAATAGGGAGATTTCTAGTCTAAATTTATTAAGTCTTTCAATCTTCCAAACCTGGACAAACCATTCTGTGAAGTAAGAGATTCAAATGCATTAGCTCTGCATGCAGGGCAAATGCTGTCTTTTTCTGCATGTAGCACACAAACACTGTGCAGATTTAGTTTTACACTGCAAATTAGAGTTAAGCTAGGAAACACTCCCTGACAATTTTCATCTATTCACATATTTTAAATTTGCCCCCATCTCTGCAGCTTTATATGGTTTTGCCAAGGTGCAAAATTACACCCTCTAGCAGACTTTAGTCCTGACTATAAATGAGGACCCTAATTTACTGCTGTGAAATGTGTTTGCTTATATTAAGAACAATAAAACTATGGAATTTACTCCCACAAAAACTGATTTTGGCAGACACTAGATAAAAGAGCCATAAGGAAAATATCTAGCAAAGCAGAAATATCTAGAAAAGCAAAAAATACAGGATGTTATTTATGATATGCAATAATGTGTGGATCCAGGAAGTACTCATATTGCAAACAGCCATGCCTTCCTCTGAATCCCAATACTCTTTATCTTTAAAATGAAAAATTGAACTTGATATTATATATATATATATATATATATATATATATATATATATATATACCATACTTGCCAACTCCCCAGCGTAATTTTGGCCCCAAAATGACGCGTTTTGCCGCGCCCCTCCCCCTCCCGCCCTCCAGTCATGCCCCTCTCCCGGGAAAGAGCTGCGAGAAAGTAGGTAAGTATGATTTTATATATATATATATATATATATATATGTATATATATATATATATATATATATATGAACACACCTGTATATGAGGAGCACCTCATACAAGTCCCCTGCTTTTTATTCAAGTTGAAGCTTATATATTTAAGCAATCATTTTCCATTACTGTAAAGTTAAAGTGATATTAAAACACTTTGGAGTTCCACCATCATCATAAAAGTGCTCCTACTGTGGTTTTAATCATAAATAACTATATAATTATTTAATAGATTTAACATTTAATATAATTATTTTGAATAACCCCTTTCCATGTTATTGTGTCAATTTCCCAGTCTATATCTCCCATGCCTTCATACAAGATGTAAACCCCTGGGTAATAGCATAATTTGTGACTATGAAAAGATTTGCCTTTGTAAAGTAAATCAGTAAACTCAATAAATGTCTCCTATTTATTAGTTTTATGGACATACAGTTTAGTAAAATTTTATAATGTCTCTATTTTTAACAAATTGCCTGTTCTCATGTTTCAATGCCTGGGGCAGGATTTTTTTTCCTCTTTTCTTGGATGGGGTGGGGTATTCTGTGCTCCATGAGCACAGCATCAGTTCAAGAATGTAAAACTAATCTACAGTACAATAATATACAGGTATAGGCTGTGCCCGGCAGCTACAGTACAGCACTCTGGCTTGTGCCTCTGTGATACAGCCAGAAAACTGCAGAGTAGGGTGTAATAACATCACCATGTGTGTAAAAAGGCCAATAGCAGGACAGTGATCATATTTAACTATACAGTACATATACAGTACATATAGGGCCTGATTAATTAATGAATGTAAATCTCGTTGCCTGCCATATCTTGCGTAAAAATTGCTATGCGCATGCTGACAGAAATACCTTATGCCAAAGAACGCAATTGCATGCAATTTATGTTCTAATAAAAATGATACTTACAACAGCATAGAACTTGAAGGGTGGAACGGGTGAGTGAAGGGCAGTTGAACTTAGCCAAAGTACTATAAACGTGTTCCTAAGCAGATGCGGACGATTCAAGTTCAGACGTAAAAAAAGAATTATACAGTAAATGTGAATAAAGCTATGTTAGCTGTAAGTATAATTGGTCAATAATGTATAATGTCAAAGGGGACCCTTTGACATTATAAAGCAATGTTCTACTTTTTTTCCTCCATCTTTCTCACATATAATCAATCATTGCTGAAGCAGTGAATTGGGAGGATGACAGGCGTCGTCCCCTCCAAAACCAGCAGCAGGTACACCATCGCTGGCCAAGGAAGTGTGTCTTCAGGCAAGTGTCAGCCTCTCTGGGATGTCAGACACTGTCATGATACATCGCTTTCGGCTTCTACCTCATGTCATCATGGACACCCTGTGCATTGTGAAGAGTGATCTTGAGCCTTTCTGCAAAATTTTAGTATGGCCCACTATTGTGACTGAATGACAAGTACTCCATTAGGGACAAGTGAAAGTAAATCCGCCACTTTAGAAATGGTATAGAAGAGATCTGCGACTTATGTACCTCTCCCCAGTATTGATGCCCCAGTTAAAGTTTAATAATTGAATGAAAGTGGTAATCAGCAATTTCTGTACACTAATATCAGTTGCGATGCAATTAGTATGCAATCGAACAATTATTTTAGCAAATAATCACATACAAATAAGTTTAATCTATTTATTTTAGTTAATATAAAATACAATGTCCCAATTGTAAAGCACTACGGAATTTGCTGGCGCTATATAAATAAATGTTGATGATGATAATGTGGTGAAGAAGCTAATTAATGTTTCCAACAAGTAAATTACATCATTCTGCTCACAATTGCAGGAGAATGTTTCCGGTAGTGTTTATGAAACGTTCGCACATTGTGAACGCTGATTATAACTAATATTACTTTCATACAGCAACTAGCAACTCCAGAGATGTCATAAAAAAACTAGTTTATACAGGTCTAGAGGCAGGAGCCTGAGGAAGGACAGCTGGCACCACATGGAAAGATGACCACCACCTCAAGAAACAATGGCCCGAGGATTAAACCAATGGGAGGTCATAACCCATCGACCTATGAATGTGGACCTTAATACTATAACTGTGTATCTTTGTGATGTCAGTGCTTTTTATGATTCTACAGTGTATAAATTGTTCACCTCTGGCTTAGGAAACCAGAGTTTTCTGATAGAAGCTTGTTGCTGGTGCCGGCCACGCCGGCGTATGCATGTAATACTTTGCCCCTTAATAAATTTTACAAATAAGATTCTTGTGCTCTGGAACCACATTGATCACATCAGAGAATCTTTATTTCATTCGACACATATAACCGTATCACTGCCCTCCAGCCAGCATAAACCTCTCTGAGCCAATGGCAGTTAGGCTAGGGCAGGAATAGCAGTTAAAACAGAGAGGATGCAGAGGAGATCGGGGCAGGGAAAAAACAAACACCAACTACTGACAGCATCAAACATTGCCTGCAAATCAGTAATATCCCCTGCATCCGTGTTTCTCGTGTGATGTGTGCAGGCATAAACTCCATTTAATAACTAATAAAAAATTAAATTTTTGTTACATGTTTCAACCATTAGGCAAGTTTAATTCACACATAAATTCACACATCAATACTATTACTTCTCATCTCCATGTTACTACCACAGTAAAGTTAGATTCCCATTGATTTTTAAACAGTAAACAGTGGATGTGGGGGTGTTTGTATTTCATTACAGTTGCAATGTTCATAATTATTAATAACACGGTCTTCACAATATTCTTTCTTGTGTATATGATACTTAATTTTATTATTTTGTGTACAATTAAGGTAATGCAACTTTATCATTTACTATTAACACAGTCAATCGTCACCCCTACACTATTGGGGGGGCATAAGTATATCAAATATGTATACCTGAAGCATAAATACTATGTTTTGAGGTTGACATAACTTGAAATATGTCAGACTCAACATAAAGTATACATTTTATATATTCTTGCAACAGGATTTTTATGCATAGGTTCGGAGAGCGAGACAATGTCTGATTCTGCCTTGTCTTGCCAGCACATTCACAGGGACCTGCAGATCAGTAAAGAGGCTGCCAGAGGGAAGCATGGTGCGCCTGATTCATTAAGGAAAAGGCAACAAAATGTGTATGCTCCTGGACTAAACCGTGTTACAATGCAAGGGGTGCAAATTAGTTTTTTATTTTGCACATAAAATATATACTGTCTGTTTTTCATATAGCACACAAATAATTGATAGCTTATTTGTACACTGAAATTTAAAGTTGATCTAGGACATGCTCTTTCCCAATTATAAATTTGTCATCACATTTTCAATTTATCTCCCTCTCCATAACATGGCTTTGCCGGGGTTCAAAGTTACCCAATTTGAATCAGGCCCGGTAAGTTCATACACAAGTTTTGCAATGAATGTAGAAAAATTGGGGCGGAGCTGCAGCGGGACCACTGGGATCCTCTTCTGTATCCTTGCATGAGCAGCACTACATCTCCCAGTAACCCTTAATACTTGTCTGCTGGAATTGTGTTAGACAGTGGCATAAATAGCAGGAGTAACAGGAAAAATGATAACTCTTCTTTGTGGGCATCAGGAACAGCAAATACTAGTGCCCCAAGTGCAACTGGACCAGCACAGAGGTCTGTTGCTACTACTTTGGTCAGCATTGCAGAGGCAGCAGAGGATGTGGAAAAGTTTATCCAGGGACTCCAAAGACTGTATACCACCACTGACAGTGTATATACCTGCCTATTATGGCTGCCTAGTCACTGTTCCCCCACCTACAATACAGCTCAAATGAGGCCATAGATTGGCTCCAACCACCAAACTTGAGCGTAATTCCGATCATATTCAAATCGAAGCAGATTTCAAGATGCATTTTGATTTTAATTTGGGTGTAAGTATGCGCTGCTTAAACAGTGCGTGCCTTATGTAGTCAGACAGAACAGACTGCAGTGTACGCACAAGTGTATGTGCAATACAAGATCACAACATAACACACCAAAAAATAATATTTTAAAATAAATGAATAATTATTATCAGTATGATCATTAATATAGTATTATAGTGTCTGGCCCAGAGTCTGGTTTTGAGGCCTAAAATGTCCAGTTCTCTTGCAATGTTTAGTACTCTCTGGAATCTATATTTGTTCCCTCTAATCCCAGTGTTTACCTCAGAAATATCCCTCGTTTGACTGTGAATTCTCTAATTATATTCCTCTGTCCGATCAGTCTGTCCCCTTATATCTTTCCTTATCCCCTCCACCTCTCTTTGATTGCTGCTCTTCCCCTCAGAAATCCTGTCAATCTCTGTCTCTTTATATCCTGCTTTATCCTCTCACTCACTCTATATTATAATCTGCTATCTGACCTCTGCTTGTATTTGATCCTTTATCTCGCTTTCTTACCCATTGTTTATCTCTCCTTCCATAAAATATGTTCTCTCTCACTGTCTATCACTATAACTGTCACTCACTCCCCTTACTATCTGTTCACTACTATTATCTCCTGCAGTGGCTGGCTGGCAAATTTTAGCCTGGGGGGTGAGATTCGGTTCAGCAGCCTACTAGCAACATTTTACAGGGGAAAAAAATGCAGGTAGCCCATTACCCAGCCCATATTTTTTGATTATGCCCATATTTCTACATTTTAACTCGTATACATACCTGTCAGCACTGGAGATGTAATCAGTTTACCTCCCACACAATATAAAGTATACTTGCCGACTTTAAATGATTGAGCTCCGGGAGATCCCAGATAGGGGGCGTGGTGGGAGGGTGCGAGGTACTTTGGCCAGTGCCGTAACTAGACATTTTAGTGCCCTGGGCGAGACAGGGCACCGGCGCCCCCCATCTAAGTGGGAGTGGCATTTGACAAGTGGGTGTGGGCAACCTAATGTGGGGGTGTGGCTAGCACTATACTGAAAGAATTGTTATATGTATGCAAAAACTATATAGCAATAGGTATTGTAATATTTTATGCACTTAATACTCAAATAAGAACAGCAAAATTTAGACTGTAAGCCCCAATGTTGTAAAGTTGTTCCTGTCCAACTACACAGGTACAGTTCAGATTTTTTTATGGCCACTCCAATTCAAAGGTAAATTTAAGACTAAACATTTTTATTTTTTGAGGCAGAAAATTGAACCCTGAAGAACGGTTTTAGCCTAGGCAGAAGGATGACCTGACATGGTTAAGGCAAAGGGTAGTTTCTGCTATGAATAGGTTAGAGATCTGGGAGATTGGCAGGTTGTAATTTGTAATTTTTTTAATATTGACCAACTGCACAATTAAATAATTATATTTCTGTCCCTTAGATGCAAATGAAATTGAATTAAAAGTTGTTATTAATTGAAGATGAGGTGGATGTCTGAGATTATGCTCCTATATATTAGTAGCAAAATGTGGAATCTCATAATGTGGTGTTTTGGCGTAAATGCCATTTTCTCATGTATTTGTTCTAACTTCTTTTGCTTTCTGTGTGTGGAATATTAGAACCACAGGATACTTCAGTCACTATCAGATCATTTTGATGCCCGGAGTTAGAACCCGCTTATCCTCATCTCTCTTCATCTACAATGGGAGAGAGGTGATTGAGAACTAGATATCCACACTCACATAGCTCCTGATTAGTCTCACAGCAGCCTGCCCTTTGGCTAATCTCTTCCCCAGTATTATATCTGCCAGTGCTTGCTGCTCACCATCTAAAATAAAGAATAACATTTCTTTGTGCAGTGCTTGTAAATCAAACTTTCCTTACCTTTCCATCGCCTTTATCTCTTCTGTTCTTTTCTCTTCTGTGTTGCGCTGCCGCTGCTCCTATCTGCCCCAGCAATGCTCCTCACTGAAAATGACGTCGGGCATGATGACGTCACGCCCGACATTCAGCAGGCGCGAGGAGACTGCTGGGAGCCGCCAGGAGGTCAGGTGACCTTTTTTTTTTCTTTTTCTTTTAACACTGCCGCAAACGTTTTTTTTTACTATGCCGGCGGGGAGGGGTTGGTAGCGGGCGGCTGCTGCGCCCCCTTGGGCTTGCGCCCGGGGCGACGGCACCGCCCGCACCACCCTAGTTACGGCTCTGACTTTTGCACTGCCCCTGCTATGGAATCGGCCAAAATGACGCGATTCGCAGAGCAAGGTGTCATTAGAGCTGCCATCCTGCCCACTTGACTAGGAAGTGGGCAAGATGTGGGAGAATTGCCTGCTCTCTTGGGAGTTCGGACCCGGTTTTCAGGACTCTCAAGGACATTCCGGGAGAGTTGGCAAGTATGATATAAAGCTATCCAGTCCATAGTCCCCATAATCTTGAAAAAAAAAAACAATGAGGGTTGAAATGCATATGTAATAATCTGGAGGTGCTGGCAGGAATTCTACAGGATAGAGTTCTTGTTTACTGAAAGACACATAAGAATTCTGGGACATGCATTTGCAAGTGTTATTGAAACGCAAAACCTCAATAGAGATTCTGGTGCAAAAATTTGCAAACATCACAGAGAGGGGACACTTGTTTTAAAAAAGTTTTTAAAATTTGTAAGTTGTATTATTAATTCTATTTCACCTAATAAACGGTTATTAATATGCCAGATATTTCTGGTTCTGTCATTTTCCTTTTATTTCATGCAAAAATACAAGTAAGAATTTCCCAGTCATTCGAGAAATGAAGGGAAGAAACTTGAAGAATTCCTTTTGTGTCTGTAAATACATTGGCAAGTTTTATAAGTGTTTAGTGAGTGCAACTATAAAGGGGGATCTAACTATCCTCTCCATAGAAAGAAGTTTTCATCATTGCACAAATCCATGTGTGTTATGTGTATTGGACAATTGCATGTTTGGACTTTTTGATATAGAGAAATTGTGACATTAAAATTTGGAATTTCTTTTTGCGATATTTGATTTGAGATATACACAGGTACAAATATCTGCTGTGTACCACATGTAATTTTTTTTATTTATGTTTGGTCATACTTGCCAACTTTTCCTCATTTGCTTCAGGGAGATCCCGGGGGAGGTGTGGGTGTGGGGGCGGGGCTTGACAAATCGCATCATTTTGGCCCTTTGCTCCTTAAGCGATTGTCACAATTTTTAACAATTACAGCAGGGGGCAGGGCTAAGATGACACAATATTTGCATCATTAAGCCCTGTCCCCGCCACTTATCTATTGCGGAGGCGAGAACCGGGAGGTTGCCCTGCTCTACCAGGAACCCGGGAGGTCTCCTAGAAATGCGTGAGTCTCGTGGACATCCTGGGAGAGTAAGCAACTATGCGTTAAAGATATGCAGCTAATGAATCTCTAGAGACTGAAGTGTCTTTTACATTTCTGTCTCCATTACTGAAGTCATGTTGTCTTACCTGTCAGTCTTTGATTAAATCTTGGTCAATTTCTGAACTGTGTCATCATGCCACAGATGGCGAGACCAACCACATCTTATACTGCTTCAGGATCACGAAGAATGCAAAACTCTTCAGGGAGATCACCCCTATTTCAGGGAGTCTCCTTGACATTCAGGGAGAGTTGGCAAGTATGTGTTTGGTACATTGAATTGTGGTGACACTTCATAGGTTTTCAGTAGGGCTGCAGTTTTCTGTGGTTTGAAGCGATTGAGAAGTTTTTCCTTTATTCATTTCATTAATTGTTCTTGCCCACAAATAACCTACACTTCTCGAGAAGTGGTACTTTTTATGAGATTTGATTCCTATACCTATTACTAAAAAGAAAAAATGTTGGATTTCGAAATTAATATGTAATATTGACGCTGCTGAAATTTTGTCATGCACCAGCCATGCGTATACCATTATGTCACTGAATGTCTGTGGTAATAGTTTTGTTTGCTGCATGAGGCAAGTATTTGAAACTCCATGGAATGCCATACACAGTCCATGCCCAATGAAGTTTCATTTACAGGATTTGCTGGTTTTCAACTCCACATGTGGAGTATCTTTCCTTCCTGCAAATGGAAACCCAATGCTATCAGTAAATAATGCTGCAGTGGGTGTAGTATCCCTGAAGTATGAAATAGTTGCCACTGGCAAAAAAAAGTAAACAATGAAGGAGCAATGAACAAAATAAATAGAAGCCATCATAACATACATGGAAATGAATAAAAATTCAGAAGGAAATAAATATTTACACTACTAACATTCTCAATATTGAAACTGGGACATATACCATCCCAAAAATGTTTGCAGGCCACCACCTCCCTCTCAAACTGCTCCCAAATTGTACAAACCCAGCCCTGTGATCTAAAATCCAACACATTTGTTCTTTTGGGCACCAAATGAGATAAGAGTTATAAGAACCTATTCCCACTTATCCTTTTAGATTTTTGACACCAAGTATAATTATGCAATTTTTCCTGGGGCTTGAAGTGTCAGTGTGTCATTGTACTGGGAGTCTAAGAGTGGTAGTTTATAATAGAATGTATTGCATTGAGGACTCAAACAGATTCTGGAATCCAAGAGGGTTCTAACCCTCAAGTTGCGAACCTCTGAATCACCATGTTTTAAAATATGTTTGTAACGTGTTAAATAATTTGTAACCTTAGTTAGATGTATGTGTCCCCATTGACTTACAAATCTTCTGCTTTAAGGGTATCTCCTGTCTGTCTACTTCATTTGGCTGGCCACCTAATTCATTTTATTTCCCTCTTTTGTGTGTTGGAACATGTGAAAAATCTATTACAACTAAAGAAGTCCGCTAACAGTTTTAAATGTATTGTTTGGGTTAATGTATTTAGCAGGTAAATGTAAATAATTTGAATGTTATAAGAAAGCTATGTTAATTCTCAAACCATGGAATTGTAAAAGCTAAACCAAAAGTATTAGATATTGTTCTATTAAATAGAGGTCTATTTTGTTAGTACTTTTTCACCTGTAACCATGCAGCAGCAGGTGTGTATCTTGCATCCTTTTTAGAGAGGTGTTGTCATCATTGTAGTCTAACCAGGATACTAGCTGATCAGCCCACAAGGGTTTACTGTATTTAAGTCCCCAAATGCCTACTTCTTGTGTGGTCATATTGGAAGAGCATTGTTCATAACCCCTCAGAACAGGCAAAAGTGTAATAGAAACGGCTGTGTTTTGTGACTTTGGGTCCAATCAAAGTTTAGTCTATATTCCATATGGGAAAAAAATGATCAAAGGAATAATGATATCCATACAGGTTTAGGAAGACTGTTTTTGTAGATCCATATTCGGATCACCTTGCTCGAAGGCTAAAAAATAGGATACATGCAATTGCCACCAACATAACTTATGTTTGATATCTATTGAATCAAATAGTCCTAGCCAAAGTATTCATACCATTTACATATTATTAGAAATAAAGAGAGAAGAGAATGATGCTTATGATATGGATAATCAATTGACACAATATGGAAGTTGGATTAAAGCTGGTTATAAATAATAGGATGTGTAGGAGTTAAACAAGCTACAGTGCATATATATTGACAAATTAAGGTTTTCTGTTTTTCAGACAATGTTGCTTAAGGTGTGGGGAGACTTGTCTAGAGTATATTGCATAGCGTAACGTATTTAAAACGAAATGTGCCCTTCGCTGATAATATCAGGGAACAGGGAAGCTGAGGTACAGTAAGTTAATGTCAGTTATGATATGCTCAGGTCTACTTGGATGTCTGCCTATATCTGGGGGGGTGATGGGAGAGGTTGAAAGACCCTGATATGTGGAGTGATATTATTGGTCTAAGACCTTATGTGATGCTTTGTCTATTAATTTTGTGGTTTTAGGGGATAAAATGCTTGCAAAAGTAATGTGAAATTACTGTTGTTCTATTTGAATTGAATGGTCTGTATTGCGCATACATAATAAATTGAGAATATTCTGAATAGACTTCGTATTTGGATTATTAAAAAATCCATATCATGCTATATTGGGACAATGAATAGAAATGTTCTGGTACACGGAAGGTCATAGACCCACCTGAGTCTGATTAATCAGTCTGAGGGCTAATCTGCTCCTATGTCATAGAGGGATATATTTAAAATGATCATTTACTAAAGGATCAGGCTGATACTAGTTCTTCTAGCCTTTCCGTTGGCCACATATTGTTTGAAATTATGTGCGTACAGGTTTTTTATAAATTGTTTTGCATTTATATTTCTAGATGTCAAATTGTTTTCTAGTTACTATTTTTATTCAATAAGCATTGTGA
The DNA here is from genome assembly GCF_038048845.1 of Mixophyes fleayi. Classification (NCBI taxonomy): domain Eukaryota; kingdom Metazoa; phylum Chordata; class Amphibia; order Anura; family Limnodynastidae; genus Mixophyes; species Mixophyes fleayi. Next base: position 61,946,541 of record NC_134410.1, on the reverse strand, counting down.
TTTTCTTGTCATATTAAATCATAGTTAGCAATATTTAAAGAATTCACATGCCAGGTAGTCTTGGATTTTCTAAAGTTACATTTTGTGAAGGGAAACATTCTTCAGGAAGAGAAGTATCAGAGCACTAGGACATGCACTGAGACTGGAGGGAAGTAGGTTCAGAGGAAACATTGCTTCACAGAAAAGGTAGTGGATAAGTGGAATAGACTGGTAGAGGCTAATACAGTAGAGCAATTTAAACATACTTGGGATAGACATAAGGATATCTTTACAAAGAACTAAGGATTAAATAGAATTTTAGGTTACAATAGGTTAAAAGAATGGGCAGACTAGATGGGCCACAAGGGCATGCTGGGCTGCGTCACTGGGCCACATGCAGTTTTTTCCCAATAGGCTGCTGAGTCGAATCTTGCCCCCGGGCTAAAAATTGCCAGCCCTCCCCTAATGGGTCAAGCGGTTCCCATCTACCATCAAATTCAATGTTTCTATGAATTGTTTGGTTTATAGAAACGCTTTTTGATTTAGTTGGGATTGCTTTCATGGAACAGCTGAATGCTTACTAAGAATGTCGGATCTTAAACTAAATCTTAGCGTTGACATTTTCTCCTTCCCTTTCCTAGCTTCTAAGTGTTCTAGAATTCCCTTATACCTCTTTGCCCTAAGCATCTGCTCTCAGCTGAGTTGGTTTTATTTTCACTTTGTTTTTGTGTACTGCCCTGCATGCCGTTTCTGTTTTGTCCATGCTCTATGTACGGCGCTGTGGACCCTTTGTGGAGCCAGGGCCGGATTAAGGGAATGGAGGCCCCTGGGCTAAGGGGGCCTCCATTCCCCGTGAGGGCCCCCCCGTGATCCGAGCTGCCCCCCCCCCCGGCACTTACCTCCTTCTCCGGCACGCTGTACGCTCTTTACTGAGATCTCGTGAGAGTGAGACTCACGAGATCTCCTCAGTAAGGAGAATACAGCTCGCCGGGGAAGGACCGCAGTGAAAGTGCTCAGCAGCACTGATCGCGCCGGGGGCGCCCCCGCCCCCGACCGATCAATACTGCTGCTGAGCACTTTCAAGGGCCCCCTGGATGCCATAGGCCCCTGGGCTGTAGCCCAGTTAGCCTTATGGTTAATCCGGCCCTGTGTGGAGCCATATACAGATGATAATGATATGTTTAAAGAGGAAGCAGTTTTCCTCCAACAGTTTTCTAACGTTTGGAAATTAGTTTTAAACATTTCTGCTGCATTGCTCGCATCTTCTGTATAAAATGATATACTGTATAGAGTATATAGTGTTTATGAATGGTTACATTTTTGGTGCAAGGCTGTATTAAATGATAGGTATTTTCAGGTGTTGTCTTGCATGCTATCATATTGGCTAGTAAGCGCTCTTGTGAGCACGGCCCTCCATACTCTTTGTTTTCATGTCTGCATTTATTTTATATGTCCCTGTTTTATGTGTGTACTGTTTCCTTCACTGCCCGGCATAGAAAAAAAAAACTATGGCACCCTTATAAATCAACTACAATAAAAATAATAGCAAAGTGTTTCTTGTATCTATCTACACTGTTGGCAACTATAGCTGTATGATATGTAAGTTTATTTGATGATTAAAGTGTGTGTGTGTGTGTGTGTGTTTATTTAAACTGGTGAAAACAGGTAACTCTGGTTGCATTGGTTTAAAAGCATTTTTGTTTTCAAACATAAGCTTTTATTCCCTGTACTAGAAAAATAGTTAGACTGGTTACTATGAGCTACAGAACCTTTAATGCACAATTACATGTGCACATACAGGAAGCAACTTTTGAATCTTTATCCGATTAGCTGGATCTTTTCGGACGTTTAATGAAAGGCAAAACACTGTAGTTTCCACTTTAAGTTTTTTTATTCAGTTTCCTTTCATTTCAAGGGTTGGTTAACACGTATCTGCATTTTTATGCTTTTCACACATTAAAAAATGCACTAGAAGATCCCTGGATAGTTTTGCTGTGTTGCCCTCCCCAAGATCTTTACAAATTTTCCAGAAAACTGACCGCGCACATACTGGCAGCAGCCAAAACCCTCGTAGCCCTGAATTGTAAAAATAATTCCTCTCCATCTCTCTCTGCACTTAGGAAGCAGATCTGGCATGTTGCAGCCATGAAGGAGATAACCGATTACCTCTATGACAGGGGTCATACTTTCAACCAAGTCTGGTCCTCATTCCCATCCCTGTCCCCCACCCTTCCATGATACCCCAATGTGTAGTTAACGGTGTCTCTCCGAACTTACCAAACCTTCATCAGCCTTGGTCTATCTCTGTACTGCTTCTTCTCCAGTTATCCACATTATCCTAGTTCCTGCACCCTCCTCTCTCTCACTACTTTTACCCCGGTCTTCCTCCTCCACAATGGACTTTATTTCTGTTGTCTCTTTTACCATTGTTGATTGTAACTTCTAATAATTGATAATTTGCTAGTACCTCCTGTGTCTCATCTTTGATCTCCTAATAATGTCTGTTTACATACATGACTTGAGCATGCTGTGATGATTTCACTGCATCATTTGTGTCTTTTTTTTTTTGTTGTTTTTGTTCTTGCCACAGTTGCATTGTTCTGTTGTATTTTTGCATGACCATTCAAAATAAAGAACTCGTAAAAAATAAAAAAACGCATGAAAAGCGCAATAAAAGTAGGACAAATAGTCAATGGTGCCCTTCCCAGCCATGTGTTCTAAAATGACCTAATGCTCATACATTATTACACGCTATCAGTACAATTAAAAGTTTTGGCAAAACTGCAACTCATGGAAACATATTAAAATACATTACTAAAGCACATGCTAGTATTCATGAATTTATACCCATTTCCCCAGCATATATGTGTGTGGGAAACAACCCTGGAAAAATGTACGTTCTATGGAAATGTATGCCAGGATAAAATGTATCTGGCATGCCAAAGAAACCATAATAAAATATGTTTATATTTTACATACAAAAACACACAGACCAATATTTAAATTTCAAATGCAGAAAGTTACTTTTTATTATTTAAAACAGTGGATGTTTGGTCACTTTTCAAAATGCATTACTGAACAGTCAGCAGATAGAGATTAAAGCACTTCTATCAAGATTATTGTAACTATTATTATATACAGTGTTGCCTCCTGTTAAATTACACATTTAATCATTAAAAACATCAAAAACATGATATATTTGGCAGCAGGAAATGTGTTTCTAGAGACGTATAATGAAGTCATTCAGCAGTCTATTTTAGGAAGTCTGAAAGTAATGCAGTTGAACTCTGGCTTTTTTTTGTGAATGTGTGCAATACAGCAACACCGTTTCCTGATCTTCACCGTTAGTGCTGCTCCAGAAACACATCAGATGTGAAACCCACCACCAGATACAAGTGGTTTATGCTGGAAATACACATTTTTACACACACAATAGGTAAAAACACCAGTAGGTAATACTGTTTTGTTAATTTTAAAAAAAATACACAATTGGATTGACCATTACCATGGGGGTTGAAGTTAACTCCTCAAGGTCATTTCTTGCTAGGACCTTCTTTGATGCCCCCATTTTAATCTATATCCCAGGAGATCCAGTGATGCACTATTTTATATTACAAAGTAATTATCACCGATAACCATACTAAAATGGCAGTGAAATATTAAAAGGTGCAAATTTGACCAGGTATTTCTCTTCGCAGACTGTGGACATCAAGATTACTGAAAGTTCAGTTACAAAACTATCCATGGCCTTCAACTGGAGGACAAAAACAGTTTCTAATGGTGCAAGAAAAAAACAACCAATGTATTGTAACCCATAGCAGCCAATCAGAGAGCAGCTTTGAGCAGTCTACTGTAGTCATGCAAGCTGGCATCTGATTGGTTACTATGGATTAAAACATATAATCGCTTTTAAACACAACTTTATTAATAAGCCTCCTAAAGTATAGTTGAAAAATGTCTGACTGTTTCCTTATTAAAATAGCAATTTAATACTTTAAAAAGATCAACCGAACTGGGTAAACATCCATTTTATTTCTATCAAGTTGAAGAATCATAATTATTTGTACACTTGAGTAAAGATCACCTAAAGCATATGGATAATATATATATATATATATATATATATATATATATAGCAAATTATAGTCTATGCAGCTAAAATATATCCCATGACTAATGCTTCCAGGCAATATGTGCTAAGCATTTTTTTATAATTCAAACATTTTCTGTAGCATATAAAGTGTTATACTGTAGAATGTAGCAGAAATGTTAGGATGGATACATTAGATCGTGGCCATCTTTTGGATGCTAAATGAATCAAACTGCTCATTAACATCTAGTACATATAAGTGACAAACAATAGTATCTAAAGTTAACACAATTTTATTGTATTGTTCTTTGTCATAAATATTACTGCTCAGTTTCAGTAAATTATTCTTCATTGTATTTTACAGTGCATATATAAAATATTTTACAAATATCTAAAAGTTAAGCAAAATAAAAAAGCAGGTTATATCTGTAAAATCAGTATGAGCCGGAATATGTTTCAACTAAGTCCAGTTTTCTAAATAATTACAATACATCCAACATTTTTTTTTTTTTTATAAAATAGTGAACCTTTTAGGCTTAAACTAAATTTATAATATGTCTTCTACTTCCTGGTGTGCATTTGGACAATCTGAAAACAGAAAAATTAAATTGCAAAGTCTTACTGGCTCTTAATGTTTCAAAGAAGCCATTTTGGTTTAAGTACTGAAGTTGGCGGGGAATTTCAGAAATCGATTTGGGAAAGTTTAATGACTGGTAGTACAAATACCAAAGCTTAACATATAAACAAAAGAGTTTAGAATCTAAAAAAAAACAAGAATAAGAAGGGTGGGGATTCATACGAACTGAAATGCAAAGGCATTAAAGTGTGCAGTAAACGCACATAACTGGTGCATAACAGAGATATATTTAAGGCATGGTGTCGAAATTAGAGAACATTTCACATCAGTGAAAAAATTATTATATTATAAAACACACAATCTTAAGAAATAACAAGATTGCTACAAAGATAAGTGGCACTTTTGTACTAATGTGGCCAAATGTGGGCATTTTGGTTAAAAATCCACCTAGCAGCATTCATTATATTAGACACAATAGCGGGAAGGCACTCACTTTCATAGGAGGAGATAATAGGGTGACACAATGGGCAGAGGCCCACAGCTTGCCGTCACTGGTGCATTGTACGTAGCGCACATAAACATTAAAGTAAATGTTGGTGCTGCATAATTAGTAGCACTATATAAATTGATGATGATGATGTTGGTGCTCTGTAAGAAAAGTCTATACAGAAGTTTTCCAATTAGGTGATCATTGAGACCAAAGTTTAAATACTGGAAATGTTCAGGGGGCTGTTTCTAGTGAGATATCAATATAGAGGATAAAATAGACCAGTATGAGGCCTATGGTTTGCATGTGCATTCACAGTGTACATCCTGCACTTTTTCATCCATTTGGACATATGTTTGACTAGGCCTTTATTAAACTAAACTCATGCATTGTTACATGTGTTCCAAGCCAGTTCGGGTGCATTCCTTTGCGATACCCATATGTTCTTTTACTTATGATAGTTATTTATGGGTGATACTAGAGCTGTCTGTGGTACACTGCCCTGTACTCACCGGATGGATCTAAAAAACACATTGGTAATCATGAGTCATGAGGATCGCATTGTCAGCAATCATGATATTAACTTCTGATGCTAAGCAGAGCAGACATGTTGCCTGCTGCACACAGGGATCCTGAGTCATTAAGGAGAACAAAGCATAAAAAAAATGAGTAACTTTGCAGCTTTGCAAAACCATGTGGCAATGGAGGGGGAAGTAAATTTAAAATGTGGGGACAGATGTATAGTTGGGGTAGGGCATGTCCTAGATCAACTTTAAATATCAGTGTAAAAATAAAGCTATTTGTATTTGTGTGCTACATAAAAAAAACAGACAGTATTTTCCTTATGTACAAAATAATAAAAAAATTTGCCTTTGCACTGTAACTTGGTTTGTCCAGGAGCAAACTTTCTCCTTTGTTTTTTGCTCTTCTTAATGACTCAGGTCCAGTGGTGGAACTACCATTGGTGCGGTAGATGCAGGTCACCGGGGTCCATGGAGAAAATGGGGCCTGCTGCATGGCAGATGCAGAGGGTTAGGGGGCATGGTTCCATCTTCCCTACATCGGGGCCCACAGCTTGCTAGTTCTGCCTCTGCTCAGGCCCTATATGTTATTCCGGCAATAGAAATGAGTACAGCAAGCAATTACATGGAGGACCTCATAGTGAATAGCTGACTGTGTTAAGATCAGCTATTGCAGAGTTAACCTCCCACTAAATGCAGTCCAGGGCAACATAAGACGGATAGCTCTAGAAAGCTGGGTTACACACTGGTATCTGATTTTATGTTTAGAAACGCAAGTGAAACCACATGTCAAACACATTGAACTAACATTACTGGTGTTTAGGAGGTCACTGAGGGTCTCTCCATTGACCTCAATATGTTTTGCTTGTGTTAAATGCATTGAAAGGAGCAAGAAGCTTTCTGAAATCCCAAACTCTTGCAACACATCTAAACATAAGTAAAACGAATGATGGTGTACTGATAATGGAACAATGAGGTCAACCATCAACCCAGATTCCATGGGGCATATTCAATTGTTGGCGTTACAGCCAAAAGTAACGTGCCCGCGCACTATTACCATCATTACGGTAATAGTGCGTGTAAATACCAGTATTACGGTACTTTTCTCGCTGGATTTCAGCTCGCGGCTCCCTGAAATCCAGCTTACTATTACCATAATACCGGTAATAGTTTTTCCTGCCCTACGGAAACCGCAGACAATTGAATATGCCCCCATGTGTTGTATTAGCATTAAATATAGTAGCAAACACATGCAGGTTAGGGCCAGTGGATATGAGGCCCACCTGCCAGTGAGTATAATCTCTTAACTTTCTTCACAGTTGTACATTGCATCATCTTAGAACATCCTCCGGTAATCTAGTTTTCATATCCAATACATGGATTTATGAGACTTTTAAAATCTCTCATGTAATTCATACCTATAAATACATACAAACCAAATTATCCTACTTTACAGTGTATACTGCAGACCAGGTATCAATTTTTTTAGGTTTTTTTTCTCAAAGAACAATTCAGCACGGAAATGTACTGAAGTCAGACTGTCCTTACTATGAAACACATGCACTACAAAATATTTTGAGCATTGACATAGCTGGGAACACATTTTACACAAGTCAAATAAAAAATATCAGCAGCCTTAAATAAGTCCTGCAGTAAAGCCATTTGTGTTCACTTATGAATTTGTACACAGTCGTGTAATTAGTTGGTGTAACACGCCTTGGTTGAAACTTTAGCGGAGTAGTTAACTATCTTACCTCCTCTAAGGCAAGGTTTCCATCTATGATTGTCATTGCTTACTAGATATGAGCAGCTTCTATATATTGCAAAAAAAAGCATAATTTATTTACATCTTCAGAAATCTGACTTCTTCAAAATGAAAACAAATGTAACTCTACTGTTTCCAAAGGGTCACGAAAAGTGCTGATCCCCTCTTGTGGCAAAACAGTTTAATACCAGGCTCGCTGATAGACCAAATTATTGCAATGTTCTTCTAAGACAATGCTTGGCAAAATATATATAAAATTTCACTAACTTTACTATGCAGTAAAGAATTAACCACAAGGCATCATGTGAACTAACAGGTTGATTTCCACATGTGTTTTTTCCATAGGGCAGAAATGCACCAATTGTTGCCTAGTTATCTTAGCTCCAGCCACATTACTGTTAAGGAAACAAAGCCAATGTCACCCCCCTGCCATTGTATATTGCCATGTTTTTTTCAAATACTTTTATAATATAAGAAAACCCTTTTTTTATTGTTGTTTTTTTTTTTTTTTTTTAATTTTAGACCACAGCACTGGGCAAAAAGCTGGAGGAATTCAAATACTTAAAAAAAAAATTCCTCACATCAATACATGTTATGGGAGCCAACTAGTGGGAAAATATTATATAAAACTAAAGAAAACACACACAGACACACGTATTCTCACACTTTAGGGGGTATATTTACTAAACTGCAGGTTTGAAAAAGTGGAGATGTTGCCTATAGCAACCAATCAGATCCTGGTTATCATTTATTTGTACATTCTACAAAATGATAACTAGCATCTGATTGGTTGCTGTAGGCAACATCTCCACATTTTCAAACCCGCAGTTTAGTAAATATACCTGCAGTTTAAAAAATATACCCCTAGGAGTGAAATGTCGATAGATTTGTCCAAATAAACTGTTCAATATTGTCACCTAACAGAATTATATTTTGGTACAGATTAATAGAGTGATACAGACAGTATATAAATGAGTGAATGATATTTAAATTATATTCTTCATCTTACTACGTATATAAAGTACAGGTTTGCAGAAGGTTCAAGCCCCAGCTTTGGCACTTACAAAAGTAGTTTATTTACTGGTTTAAAGGCAGTCCATGCAATTTAATGCCTACATACCTTATAGTGTTATATACCATATTTACTGCTAACAACTACAAAATGTTAAGAACTGAATCCAACACTGGGATAATGGAAAGAACTATCGAAAGAAAATAAATAAGCAGTCAGAAAAAGGTACACCTGCTCAGAAAAGTATACATAGTAAAAGTAGATTGGGTAAAAATAAAAAAAATAATAATGGATGTGAAAAGCTGGTAAATGTAATTTATTAACCATTAGACCGTGAATCTCTGACACTTTTCATGCATCCAAGGTCTACCTCCATCTGGAAAGGGTCCAAAGTACACACGGGGCCTGATTCATCAAGGCACGCAAACTCAGCGCAACTTGGATTTCTTAAAAAATGAATAAAAGCCGTCTCTGCGTACTCCCGTATTCAACAAGGAATGGATATGAAGATAAGTGCACTGATAAATTCCAATATAGGTCTGCTGTGCTCTATAACACAAGACCCTTGATCACCATTGTTGTGTGACAGGATCATTTAGCTTATGAGTCACTTTTACCTTTGCAGTCTGGCTGGGCCGACTGCAATTGTAGACTTAACCTCATGTGTCAAACTCCCATTGTCCAATAGATTGTAAACTTGCGAGAAGGCCCTCTTTGTCTGTTTTACCCAGTTTGTTTATTAGTTTACTATGTTTGTCCCCAATTGTAAAGCACTACGGAATATGTTGGCGCTATATAAATGATGATGATGATGATGATATGTCCAATATGTGGAATATACATTCACAAAAGAACGCACACAAAAAACAAAACAAAAAAAAAAACTATTGAACAATGTTACCAGTTAATAATACAAGCATTAATAACAAAACAGTTGAAACCCCCCCCAAAATGAAAAATAAAATAAAAAAAATTGCCCCATTAAACACATTCGGATGATCTTAATGTCTACTGACACGCGTTATAGCATGCATACGAGACTGTCATCACTAGTACTCAGACTAGCCCTGTAGCTGGAGCAAGAGATATGGAAGAATAACAAGTAACTTGGAGATGCCCAAAGCTTGATTCCGATGTGGCTGTGTGTGCTCGAGCTTGGCAAGCCCTTACTGTACACTGACTATGGGCGAACTTTTCCCTTCCTGCCCACTCCTAAAAATAGTAGGCTGTAGTAAGAGTGCTTTGCCTACGTAGATGCACTGAACGTTGCTGAAATTATTTGCATATATGGCCTGGTTCTGGGCATGTGAAGAGTGATTTTGCGGTCGATACGCACAAAATTGGCAGATACGTGCCTTGATGATTTTCATAATGTCAAAAAAAGATTAAAAGATAATGTCCTAGTTTCTATTTATTTTCTCAGCTCACTTGTTGCAATGTGTTCCTAAAGTGTAGCTGTAAATGTCAGAAATAGAGGTTTAATCAGATTCTGACATTTTTCTAGCCAGGTGTAGAGAAAGAAGGTAAATATCTGGTTATTATAGGCAAGACTACTTTATTCCTTTGCAATATGGTTCATAAATGTCTCCTGTAAGTTCTTGTTTCTCCCTAACTGTATGTATTCTACCAGAGGAGTGTATGGACCCCCCAGCACTACAAAATATAAACGGTCCAATATGAAAAAGGACATATGTTTTAGTATTTCATATTTACAGAGCTGTAAAATTTTCCACAATGCCGCACAATAGCGGACCACGTGTTTTATCACACTGAAATGCAGACGGACAGCAGATCTCACAGTACAGAAGACTTCTGTGTGCACAGAAGAAGCAGCCCCCTACTGCCAGGCATTTGAAGAGTAAATCATAAAACCAGTACGAAAACAAATCAGTCTGTACCAATAAAAATTACTTTAAGAAAACATCATCTTGAATATGCAAAATTCAACAATGTTTACTTATAAATGTGAATTTCACAAAATACTTCTTCATGTGGGACAAACTTGTGTTTTAGCTATACATTTAATTTAAAGTGTCTGTATTGTAGAGTCTGGTGCTAAACTAAAGAGAATGTGTGTAATAATCTAAAAAGAAGAGAAAAAGAAAGACTAATTAGCAAAATCTCAAAGTGCAAATTTCAACATTGCACCTGACTGAAAGGAGTGAAGAGTGTGACAGTGTGTCATCACCAAAAACAAAGAATTGCAGAGTATATGAAAGTGGAACATTCAAACCGGGAATCTTTATTTAAAAAAAAAACCCCATGCAGCAATTCTCATTCACACATAGGAACATTTTAAGTAGAGAATGACCGGTATAGAAAATATACCTTAATAAACGTTCATGTCAGTTAAACCCGTTGGCCAATTAATGGTGTCACTTTATAATTCTTACTGCATTAATATGCAATATTTGTACAAAGCATAAACATTCACATCTTTAATTAAACTTTTATATTATATTATCAACTACTTGGCTCCCTAGCAATTTGCAGTTTGATTCAGAGGCATTTCCAAGTTTTAATGGAAATCAGAACTGTGCTGCAACTACAACATATCTTAATGATCACTATTTGCATCAACCATGTTTCAACCCAGACATATTATGTGCTGGGGATTGTGCCATGTGCGTGTTAGGGCTCAATAAACCATCTACACATGAGCATCAGTCACAGGGCTACCAGGGAGAAGTTCTCCGTTCACCACACTGTCCTGTGTCTTCTCCTTCCCTGCCTCCACCTGTTCTGTCTTCTTCAGCTCTCTCTCATGGATCAGGGGAACAGACAGGAGAACTAGTGCACCGACTAGAGGAGGGATGCCAGCAAGGTAAAATGCCAAATCATAACTTCCACGATAATCCCGCAGCAGACCTATAGTATGAGAAAGGAGATTGATGCTCCTGGAATGTCACATTAGAAATTCCTTTAGCTCAGCACTTGTATATATGACGTACTTTAGCATTTTGCCATCAATCTTCTAACAGGTAGTGAATCTATCAATTTTGATCAGGTATAGCACCACAGCATCACCTTTACTACTGTCATAACCCAGTTATGTTCCTGACTGTTCCCATTTGTGCAAGGGCGAAACCCTAATCTTTTACGTCTACTAGGACCCATCAATCGAGCAATTTGCAAATATACGGACTCCTGTGGTTGTAGGAGTCCCCTGTGTGTCAGTGATATGCTCTAATAGCATATTGTGAGCTAGTACCTTTAATATATGATCTATTGCAAGACAAGTAATATAGACTGCAGATACACCAAACTGCATGAAATAAAATTCTGGTGAATTTATCTTGATTCACTACAGATTCTTTTCCATTATACCCACTGAAAATTGCATTTCATCAGAGTTGTCACTAGTTGCTAGTACAGAGGCGGTTTCCTCATGAATATTGGTTCATCCTAAAAATGACTGCCTCCATTCTGAGTAAGTGACAGGTGTACTTTAAACAAATAACCTCCCTGCACTACAGAATTAATCTTATTAGTGTACGCAACATTGCTGCACCTCCCAAGGTTATCTAGTCTTGCTGAACTACAGAATTCTGTGCTAATGAGGAATACATATACATAGAATTACTATATATAGTCTACATGTAAGCATCATCTTTAAAATATTCAGCAATATAAGGTATTACCTTAGTTTCAAATGTCATTGCTCCAAACTAACCTGCAATAGGAGGTCCAGCGGTCATTGGAATAGCCATGAGTCCAAGGACATAGCCAATAGCTTGCGAGGCTTGCATTGGACCCACCAGCTCAAAAGCAATTGGGCTCATCATACTGATCAGAAAGCCGTCACACAAGCCAAGGAACAGGCACACCACAATGACACTCTCAAACACTTGGCACAATGGCAGCATCATGCTCAGAATTCCCAGCAGCAGGAAGGAGGCCACCTGAGACATAAAAGGGCAGATGTGACTCAAATATCACAGAGATAATGACATCTTAAAACTTGTGTAAAACCATTGCAAAAAAAAAAGGCTCAGGAAAAAGTAAGACAGGAAGAGAAGTAAATCTTGCTGGAAACTGTTAATTTACTGAAAATAAGATGGCAAGGTATGCGGATGGGTTGTGTGAAATGCCCTACTACACAAGACGAGGTTTGCAGCTAACAAGCCGTAGTGGCCAAACACAACACAGAGTTCAGAACTGCCCTGGCAGGACAGGGTGTTAGCTGCTGGAATTATGAGCAGTGAAAAAGTGTGAGATTAAACACTAATCCTAATGACTCTTTACTTTAGTACAGATGTTTCCCTCATTCATCCCATAGGAAAACAACTGCAAAAATTCCTGAGAGAAAGAAAAGAGTAGAGAACAAGCCATTGATATGCAGCAGTAACAATATATTTTGGCTTCGATGGACAGCAGAGGACATGTGCATTATTTAAACCGGGTCCCCAATTTTTTTTTTTAAATGCTATAACTCCTATGAAAATAACTTACTACTACAACACACTAACCATAATTACCTTGTTACCATGGTCCGGCGCTGACTGCTGCCTCTGATCAGCTGTTTTATTCATACTTTACACAAAACTGTTGCCTTCATGCATCAAGCTACACAAAACACTGATTTATATCCATATGTGTTCATTTTCCGAACATGAAATACACTTTTAATGAATATTCAGTTATTCTGGGGAATTGAAAACCAATAAAATATTCTGCTGTCTGTACCCACATGTCATGATTTAAAGTTCTTGTTATATAGGGTCTGGGCTCTAGACCCATTACACGTCAGCGGAATAAAATTTCCTGTAACCTATACAGCCTCTTATAAAACCTCAGGCTTTGGCTGGCCAAGAAACTTGCTAAACGTAGCACTTCATTTCCAAAATCCAGCAGGGACCTTCTATATGTTGTAACCCTGGATAAAGAAATGAATGTTACCCTATAAATTACAATGCAGCAGCTGCAGCACATAAAAGTTAAATATTCACAATCTGCCTGGGTTAAAAAAATGGAGAATAAAAAAGTCTAACCAATCCAAAGTTAGTTATCAAAGTTTTCTGGCTGGAAGAACAAGGTACTGCTGGTAAAACGTGCACGGAAAAAAACATTGTTGTGACTGATAACACTTTGCAAAGTGCACATTAATGAACTTGCTGTCAATGCATTTTTGATGTTCTTAAATGTACTGTAGGTAAAACTGCTTACACTGCTCTAAATAAGAAACTTGTACATTTCCCTGACTTTGTACACGATGGGCCTCATGTAGAGCTGGACGCAAGTCCATTTGTTTTGCACAAAATATGCATTTCTGTAGTGCACACAGAAAATGTAAGCGTGACTCCATATGAAGACTAAGGCGCATCTTAGAGTTACTACTTTGTACACTTAGAGACCCGGAACGGGAGATGTAAGGGGAGGCCAAGTTGGGGCAATTAAAGTAAGGGCGTGTGAATGTAATTACAACATATTGCAGTTCCTGCCAGGAATTTTATCTGTTGCGGGTGCTCAACCCATATTCACTGATAATGATGATCATAAGCATGGACCTTGCTATTGTTTAAAATAAATAAATACATTTTAGAAAAAAACAGCACAACCCCTCAGAGTACTACCAGCATTAGCGCATACCTGCCAGCTTTTAAGACCTGTCCTGGGGAGATCCCTGGAGGAGAGGTCATGTGACTAAAGTAGGGCGGCCTGGTGACGCCAGTGTGTCACCATAGCCCCATCCCCTATTATAATCCCCAGGGCCCTCTTAAGAACATCTTGGGCCCCCGGGCACAGCAGTGCACCGGGGCCCCTATATATACAAAAAAAAATTAAAAAAAATAATGATTATATATATGGGCCCTGCAGCCCGGGCCCGTCGGAGGCAGCAAAAAAAACAAAAAACACACAAAAAAAACCTGAATACTTACCTTGCGGTCAGCTGGCGATCCGGCTCCCTCCATGGTCTCCTCCTCCGTCGCGCTCTGCAATGGATGTTGGGCGGGTGTGATGACGTCACGCCCGACATGCACTGCGAGCGCCGTACGGAGGAGGAGACCATGGAGGGAGCCGGATCGCCAGCTGACCGCAAGGTATGTATTGTCTTTTTTTTTTCTCCAGGTTTTCTTTTTTTTTTTTTGCCGCCTCCGATGGGCCCCCCTGGGCTGCAGGGCCCCCGGGCACCTGCCCATTGAGCCCAATGGGAAAGACTGCCCTGATAATCCCCTCCCCCCCTGAAATTTGTGGCATTTAATCATTTAATGGTGGGGCTTAATGGCACAATGGTGTCCATAAGCTCCACTTCCTCAAGTGTGTGGGAGGTTGCCTACTCGTCTGGGAGTCCGGTACGACTCCCCGAAGTTTGGAAGCCTCACGGAAATTCAGGGAGAGTAGGCAAGTATGCATTAGTGTCATGGCATAAGCCAGTAGCAGCTATACTAGGCTTTGACAGGCCAGCTTGGTGACACAACAACAAGGAATTCCCTAGGCCCCATAAAAAAACAGCCTGTGGTGAAAAAACTGTGGCTTTTCCCAAACAACCCTGGGGAGGTGGGTATGTGGTAATAAAGTTTTTAATACTAAATCAATATTTGTTTTGCTGGTGCACTAAAGGTCCCAGCATGACCTGGTATGCCTAAAGTGCTTGGGCATATCAGTTGCTAGCATACCCAGGGCTGCCAGAGCAAGCATCAGCCTATTCTCCTGTAAATAAATGCAGTAATATAAACATCTCCACACCGTGTAAAAAATGCTTGATTAAAGATAAACACACAGACACATTTAACTATTCAAAATGTATTAAAGGGGTGTTTGGGAAAATCAACATGAGGATGACTGCTGGCATCTCTACACGATGATGCCATTAACACTACCATACACTTTAAACGAATCGTCATGCAGCAGATGAATAACATGTAGTATGCTCAGTCACACGTAACTTTAAGCCCTATGTCCCCAAAATAGTGACATTAAAAAGAAGTGACGGACATGTGTGCATTTGTCAAAATACTTTTATTTCACACTATTATTTATCAATATTAAGATTCTTCTACTGGCTGCCAGACAAAGAAAATGGGACATCCACAAAATGAATGAAGTTTGTGAAGTCAATAAAAGGGATTCTATTCTCGGTAACTGTAAAGCTAAAACACCTTATGCAAGGCTCATCTGATCCACCTAGGGTCTAGTCTAAAATCTATAATACACAAGTGAAGCTAATATATGTATAAAGTTTTAATTTATCTCTGTATAAATGGTGAATTCTGATGTCATCACTTCAGTGTTTATTAGGAAAAGCTGTGTATTATAAGGAGTAAACTGCTGTAAATGACTGTGGTACTAGAAAACATACTGGTGGGTTAATTCAGTGTGCGCGCGTGTACTGCACAATATAATGGTGCTATACAAATAATAATAAATAAGTCACTTTGGAGGTACATGACTTCTATTTATATAGTCATGGAACTCAGCAATGACTTAATGTATTCTTATAATTTACAATAGGGGATATATCATCCAATGAGAAAAGCACAGCCACAGAAGACGTGGAGCTGTAGGCCCACCATAAGCCTGTGCAAATATATAGTACATGTATGCATGCTATATAAACATCTAAAATAGAGACACTGATTGTACATTAATGGGAATATATATAAATCTACGAAAAAATCAAGAAAATGCTATTTATTAATACTTAGTGACAGTATCCATCTAAGCTCTAGTTCCACAAACTTATTTCTCCTAATAACTACACAAGTTTAGGTCTAGTGTGCATGAACTAAACATTTCATGTACATGTAGTCAGCATCATTGGGGACGTGGATAAGTGTGTGTATATGTGTGTGTGTATATGTGTGTGTGTATATGTGTGTGTGTGTATATGTGTGTGTATATGTGTGTGTGTATATGTGTGTGTGTATATGTGTGTGTGTATATGTGTGTGTGGGGGGGGTGGCATTATGCAGAAAATAGATATTTTGTATTTTTATAGCTTTTTCTAGTGAAATTGAAAACATTTTTAGTAAACAACTATTTACATTACAAATATCCTCTGTTAGAGAAAGAGCTACAGAGAGTGAGAAAGAGAGAGAGCGAGGGAGAGAGCGAGGGAGAGAGCGAGAAAGAGAGCGAGAAAGAGAGCGAGAAAGAGAGCGAGAAAGAGAGCGAGAAAGAGAGCGAGAAAGAGAGCGAGAAAGAGAGCGAGAAAGAGAGCGAGAAAGAGAGCGAGAAAGAGCGAGAAAGAGAGCGAGGGAGAGAGCGAGAGCGAGGGAGAGCGCGAGAGCGAGGGAGAGCGCGAGAGCGAGGGAGAGCGCGAGAGCGAGGGAGAGCGCGAGAGCGAGGGAGAGCGCGAGAGCGAGGGAGAGAGCGAGGGAGAGAGCGAGGGAGAGCGCGAGAGAGAGAGCGAGGGAGAGCGCGAGGGAGAGCGCGAGAGAGAGCGAGGGAGAGCGCGAGGGAGAGAGCGAGGGAGAGCGCGAGGGAGAGAGCGAGGGAGAGCGCGAGGGAGAGCGCGAGGGAGAGCGCGAGGGAGAGCGAGGGAGAGAGCGCGAGCGAGGGAGAGAGCGCGAGCGAGGGAGAGAGCGCGAGCGAGGGAGAGAGCGCGAGCGAGGGAGAGAGCGAGAGCGAGGGAGAGAGCGAGAGCGAGGGAGAGAGCGAGAGCGAGGGAGAGAGCGAGAGCGAGGGAGAGAGCGAGAGCGAGGGAGAGAGCGAGAGCGAGGGAGAGAGCGAGAGCGAGAGCGAGGGAGAGAGCGAGAGCGAGGGAGAGAGCGAGAGCGAGGGAGAGAGCGAGAGCGCGAGCGAGGGAGAGAGCGCGAGCGAGGGAGAGAGCGCGAGCGAGGGAGAGAGCGCGAGCGAGGGAGAGAGCGCGAGCGAGGGAGAGAGCGCGAGCGAGGGAGAGAGCGCGAGCGAGGGAGAGAGCAAGAGCGAGGGAGAGAGCAAGAGCGAGAAAGAGAGAGAGCGAGGGAGAGAGCGAGAAAGAGAGAGAGAGGGCGAGAGCGAGAAAGAGAGAGCGAAGGAGAGAGCAAGAAAGAGAGAGCGAGGGAGAGAGCGAGAAAGAGAGAGCGAGGGAGAGAGCAAGAAAGAGAGCGAGAAAGAGCAAGAAAGAGCGAGCGAGGGAGAGAGCAAGAAAGAGAGAGCGAGGGAGAGAGCAAGAAAGAGAGAGCGAGGGAGAGAGCAAGAAAGAGAGCGAGAAAGAGCAAGAAAGAGCGAGCGAGGGAGAGAGCAAGAAAGAGAGAGCGAGGGAGAGAGCAAGAAAGAGAGAGCGAGGGAGAGAGCAAGAAAGAGAGAGCGAGGGAGAGAGCAAGAAAGAGAGCGAGGGAGAGAGCAAGAAAGAGAGCGAGGGAGAGAGCAAGAAAGAGAGCGAGGGAGAGAGCAAGAAAGAGAGAGCGAGGGAGGGATAGAGCGAGGGAGAGAGAGCAAAAAAGAGTGGAAGAGGAAAGAATGAGTAAGAGGGAGAATAAGAGATGGAGAGAGACAGAGAGGGAGTTAGAGAATGAGAGACAGACAATGGGAGAAAGAGAAGAGAGTTTGAGGGGCAATTACCATGGACACTGCTCTCTTATCACTCACTCAGTGGTCCTGTCTTGCTAATGCACTGCATGGCTGTTTACTCACTGGCTTCTCCCATTTTTATTTGTATGTCAGACAGTTCATTTCTATATTCTGGGCTTTACCAGAGTTGTCATTTATATAACAGTCCAGCTTCTGTGTGTCCTACCTCTGCTTCTACAGTCTTCTGTAGTCTTAAAATGACTTTTCAACTTCAGCTGCCTATAATATATTGGTTATACATGCCTTCATGCAACCTTTATCAATTACTTTATTATTTTTCTAGGTCCATTCTGTGCTTTCCAGCCAAGTACTGATTTAATGAGGCAGGTCGGTTTCCTTTTGATGACCTGTAATACAGTTATATCCACTATCCAACTTTCCACCTACTGAACCAGCCACTTGGTGTACACTGCGCTGCAGCATAGTGCCAGGATTTCTGTGAGCAACACCTCCAATGTGCATATAAAGACAAGAATCCACCTGGAGCTCCGGAACAGACCACCAGCTGATAAAACTGCCTTTGGGAGGAATGGTTGAAAAGCCGGCTACAGGAAAAAAGTAGCCAAGAAGGAGCTAGCTAAGAAAGACACTTGGGGTACAGGAATTAAGAATAGCACATTTATTTCAATGTATGTTGAATGTATGTATTAACTTATTTATCGGTGTTTATAATAATTTACATTATAAGCATACAGTATTATAAAGGATATATATCTGCTGGGGTATTGATTTATATTATTTTATTACTTATATATTTCTATTCTCCAATTGTAATCCAATTTCATTAAGTTTATATACATGATCATGCAGTTTAAAGATTTCAAACACATTGATATCACAGCCAACAGTGTTCAATTCCCCTGAGTTGCACGTATATCTTTTCCACATATCAATTGGTATAAAGAGTGGCTCTAAATGGGTGTTGTTGGTGGTTAGAATATAATTTGTAACTTTGCTTCTAACCTTAAGAACGTGCAGCCATCCCATCACTCCTTAACTGCGGATTTCAAAGATCACAGATCTTCACCTAATGTTGTCTACCTATGTGCAAGGGCCACAAGGGAGGCACACACACAAGAGTCTGCCTCCCACAGCATTCAAATATGTGCAGAGTTGGTGTGTTGGAGGGTTTAATATAAGGAAGGGTATGAGGGGGCATTAATGGTATGTGGGGCTGCGGGGAGTGCATATTGCCTAGGGCACGTAGTATCTTTGCAACGGTCCTGAAGGAAGGCACAAGCCAATAAAGACTGAGGAATCCATTAAAAGGTTACTGAATCTGCTCCAGTTCTTCAACATTTACCTTATTTCTACTTTAGTTTTGCTACATCTACTAAACTCCTCAATATACTTTGAGGAAGTTGGGGTTTACTGACCATTAGAAGTATTTTAAGGGAGATAAACAACTAGATATTAATATTGGCAACGCTTCATAAAGGGCTTTTGACTGCAATTTATTGTGTGAATATGTGACCCCTCCATGAAACTTTAAGGCTAGTCTTACTGGTGATTATTTCAACGCAAGGCTTAGCCCCATGGTGCTTCAACTTTTTCCTGTTATCTCATTTTGTGTTGTTATTGTCTTGGCTTTTGATATTATGACATATTTTAAGTGCTTTTGCACCAATTTTGTCTTATTACACAAATGTTAATTTTTATTGACTTACTGTTTGTTATTATATTTTTTCCATGTGATATAGCATTGCAGTCACACTGCCTGTCACTGCAGTACATTTATACGCAAGTTTGCTATTGTTCTGTTGGTCCTGAAGAAATTCATAGACATCAACTAGAACACTGATCAGCTAAATTCTGCATCACTTGATACACCTTCGAATAC
The DNA here is from genome assembly GCF_038048845.1 of Mixophyes fleayi. Classification (NCBI taxonomy): domain Eukaryota; kingdom Metazoa; phylum Chordata; class Amphibia; order Anura; family Limnodynastidae; genus Mixophyes; species Mixophyes fleayi. Next base: position 61,926,775 of record NC_134410.1, on the reverse strand, counting down.
AAACAGCATTTTAAACTACTCATTTACTTCAACATCAAGTTATTTCATGCTTTTCTACGTGTATGCATCTAATTGACTATAATATATACATATGATATATTCTGGGATTAGAAACAAAATTAAAGTCCAAAAACAAAATAAAAGCAGGCAAAGAGCTTGTAAAATAACAAACGCCACTGACATCTGCATTGTCAAGATGACTCATTATCCTGATTTGCACCAGATCCCAACAAAAATTGGTTGCTATGGTTTCTCTTTTGCTAAACAAGCATTTAGCTACTGCCTGTGTTTGCACTAGTGTACTACCGGAGACTTTAGAAAACACATAACTCGCTTGCATAATTTGGAATTGAAAAATAAAAGCGTGTGAGAAAAGAGCAACAAAGGGAAAAGAATAGGTGAACTGTAAAATTGCAATAATAATTTCTTTTAATTCAAAAATATTAAAGATTCATTCTAGCATTGCTCTAAACATAAGTGTATAAATATAAGAGAGGGTTGTGAAATTTATATCCTAGAGAAATAGTATTTGTTATATTTATAGAGCAATGATAATTAAAATTGAATCCAGCATATGTATAAAATTGATATGTAGGATAAAGTGGAGAATGAAATACCATTCAAGTGTTCCAATCAGCTTGTCTAGAAAACTCTATTTTATAGTACAAATACTACATATCAACTTCACATATAGCTTAATTACATTTTAAATCTAATTTTCATACAAATGTAACTTACTACGATTTATACTTTTCCATTAGATTTAACAAGCCTAGATTTAGAGTACAGCTTGAATGAATCGTTAACTTTTCACATAATTCGACATTAGGAATGGTATCATCTCCAGTACCTGCAAGTAAACCTTCTTCAGACCAGGAATACAGTCACCGATTTTACCAGATGCAAGACGACCAATGCCAGATGTTGCTCCAATACAAACTAAGAGTATCCATTCTCCTGTGTTATCTTTAAATCGTTGTTCGACAAACTTTATCTGAGAAATAGAAAAGTGATTAAAATTTCACTATACATATAGGCTATATTGATTTTGTTCATTGTAAATAGGTCACATTGTGTGACGTTCCATGTCTATGGTCAATACATATAATCTTAGTTATCATTGTGATTTTTCTGCTATAATTTATATTAATGCATGCAATATTGCTTGTCTATACACCAATCAGCCAAAATCCATTAAAACCACTGATAAGTGCAGTGAATAACAGTGATTATCTTGTTACAATGGCACCTGTCAAGGGGTGAGATATATTAGGCAGCAAGTGAACAGTAAGTTTTGGAAGTTGATGCGTTGGGAGCAGGAAAAATTTGAAAGTGTAAGGATCTGAGCGACTTTGACATTACGACGACTGGGTCAAAGCATCTCCAAAACACCATTTCTTGTGGGATGTTCCCGGTATGCAGTGGTTAGTACCTACCAAAAGTGGCCCAAGGAAGATCAACCAGTGAACCAGAGACAGGGTTATGGAAGCCCAATGTTCATAAATACAAATAGGGAGTGAAGGCTAGCTACCACAGAAAAGCTACGGTCTGTGGCATTGTGCTTTTATTTGGCCACTCAACTCCTTAGTGACTTAGAATATCCTTACAATTTACAGTGAAAGCTGCGTTCTTCCTTAAAAATATATATTTATTTCTAATCTGATATTTCTGATATATTATATGGGGCAATATCACCAGCTGGCTGGTATATATTTTAGGTTTATCAAAAACTACATTTTGTTTATCAGTAATATCCACATACCAGGTGTATGTAAGGAACAAAATATCCCAGAACTGTGGTGGCGATTCCGCATGCCCATATTCTGTACGTCTTCCTACGGAACACTTGCATGTTGAAATATTTCCGGGTATGCGCCATACACTGCTGGGCTTTACTTCTTCCTGCCACCTTCTCCTTCTCTTTGTTAAAATCAACTGGTGGGGGTAAAAGAGGCTTAAAAGTGAGAGAGAGGAATATCTGAATGAACATGAAAACACTGAGCACTTGAAATGTGTGTGCCAACCCAATAGATTTTCCCATCGTCTTCAGCAAGAAAGGAAGGCACATTGTGAACACGCAACTGCCACCAGCCACAATGCCATTCACAAGTCCTAGGCGCTTCTTAAAGTAGTGACCAAGAATAACAAGGGAGGGCTGGAAAGCAAAAGAGGAGCCACAGCCGAAGAGTATTCCATACGTGAAATATCGGACACCAAGGGACCTGGTGGGGAAAAAAAATAAAAATAAAAATATCCTGATACTGTTCATTTGGCCACCTTACTAAGTATTCCTTTAACTAATCCTCTGGCCTACCACATTTGTGGTTGATTAATCATTATGGGAAAGCGTATTCAGCAATAATGGTATTGCTAAAGGTTGATCATGCCCGATGTTGCCCATACATTTACTTTTTTGCTTCAAACTAGCTTGTGTTTATGAAATTATTCTCTGTTCCTCGTATTGTTTTTTTCCTCATATTATCTTTTAGATATTCTAAACAATGTTGCATCATTTTTCTACATTACCTACATCAGAATGTATTCCATTGGCAAATTGGAACTTCTCCCATTGTTACCTAGTTCAACATGTCCAAATCAAAACTCATCATGTTCCCTCCTTCCAGAGTCAACCCCACAATTCTACTTCACTTTCAATAACACCACAATTTCCTCAATATCCTAAACTACTGTCTATGTGTAATCCTTGATATTGCTTTCTCTGTCACTGCTCACATCCAATCTCTCAATATACATCACTTTCTTACAGAAGCTGCCACTAAAACTCTACTTCATTCCTTTTCATCTCCCACCTTGACTACTGCAAACTGCTTCTGATTGGAATTCTCCTCACCCATCTGACTGAACTTTAATCCAACCTAAATGCTGCTCCACTTTGCAAAATCCTACACTGGCTCCCCATACACATACAGAATATAACTGAAAATCCTCACCTACAAAGCCCTTAACAACAACTTCTTTCTACATCTCAAGCCTCATCTCCTAATACTCTCCCCCACTGATCTACTTCTGATGTACGCTACTCCTCCTCTCTCTCAATATCATCTACAGGACCACCCCTGCCACTACTTACTAGATGGGTGAGGACAATTCCAACTAGAAGCAGGTTACACCAAATCTATATCTCTTCCCTTGACCTCTCTCCTTCTGTACTATCTTGTGTAACCAACCGTCTTTCAGCTATCTCCACATGGATGTCCCAACGCTACCTAAAGCTCAACATATCCAAAACAGAGTTTATTATCTTCCCTCCAGCCAGAATCACCACCTCCCCATAAATCTACATCACTGTTAATAAAACCCTAATTTCCTCAGTCTCCCAAGTCTGCCGCCTTGGTGTCTCACTTGACTCCACCCTCTGCTTTATTCCTCCCATCTAGACTCTCTCCCAGTCCTGTTGACTCCACCTTAAAAATATTGCCAGAATACGCCCTTTTCTTACTCAACTACCATGCTACCAAAACGCTTATCCATTCTCTCATCATATCCCGTCTTGACTACTGCAACCTACTGGTATCTGGCATTCCCGACACCCATATATCCACACTTCAATCCTTCCTAATGCTGCTGCAAGACTAATCTTCCTCTCTCACTGATTCACATTTGCTGCACCACTTTGCAAATCCCTACACTGGCTCCCTGTGTCCTCCAGAATCCAATTCAAATTACTCATCCTTACCTACAAAGCCCTCAACACCACCCCTTCATACATCTCAAATCTCATATCAAGATACTCTCCCTCCCCCCTTCTTAGATCTACCTCTGACCTGCGCCTTGTCTCGTCTCTGGTAACCACCTCTAACTCCAGTCTTCTCCTATGCTGCTCCCCACTTATGGAATTTCCTATTACGCTCAATCAGACTTTCCCACAGCTTTCAAATCTTTAGACATTCTCTAAAAACCCGTCTCTTTTTTAGTTTACCATATCCCGGACTATACTATTCACACTAATACACCCTCACAGTTGTCCCAATCTCCACTCTACGCCACACTCGCGTCTCTTGTTTCAGCTGTGCCCTCTTCCACTTAGGGGCATATTCAATTGTCGGCGGGATTGCCGAAAATCCCGCGGTCCGCACACGATTACCGTTATTACGGTAATCGTGCACGGAAAAACCGTTAATATGGTAATTTAGTCGCTGGATTTCAGCTCGCAACCCGCCGACAATTGAATATGCCCCCTAGAATGTAAGCTGTCTAATGAGCAGGGTCCTTCATACACTTTGTTTTCATGTCTGTATTTATTTTGTCTGCCTTGTTTGTCCTTGTTTTATGTATGTCCTGTTTCCCTATTGTACGGCGCTGCAGAGCACTGTGGCGCCTTACAAATGTACGATAATAATAATGAATTCCCACCAATTCTCTGAAGCCAATTTGAACAAGCCTATCAATATATCTTTATTCTTACAACACGAAAGTTATTATAGCTCGTATGTGGCTTGCTGCTGTAGGTCCAGAGGTTCAAAACTGGAGCGTTTTGGTTAACAATACTATGAACCATATATGTATACTAGTAGAAATGTACAACATAAGTTTCATAAAATTTGGTCTTGATGGTATACCTCACGATACAGATTTTCCACTAATGATAATGACATGAGTCAACTCAAATCACGTGACTCCCCCCTTCCAATCACAATGCCCACTGATGCCCTGCTTTCCTAAGCCTCAACCTGAGTCACACTTGTTTCTCAACTGTACTTCCATCCCCAATAGGGCATATTACTTGGCATCACTAGAGGTGGAATCTTTTTGCTCATTACTTTTGTTGCCATATATCTGGGAAATATGAAAACTGATATACTACTTGGCCTTATGTTGGGTATAAGAATAGTATTAATGTGTCTGTATAACACTGTTAGGATATCACTGTACATTTTTACCTAGAGCATATTACTGAACAATTCTGTTAGCTATTAAGCTATTACTGGTTAGTAACAGTGCTGGCATATTACCAAGCATTAATGGTGGCATACTATTGGAAATGTCTACAACCGACATATTACAGGGTATATTACTGGGAATTGCTACTATTGGACATATAAAGAGTGCTATTTCATGTTACCATTGCTGAGTATAATATTATGTACTGTATATGTGCCACCAGAATGTTCTCTCTATTATATACCAATCATTGGAATAATCTCTGTATTGTATAGTAGACATCAGAACAGACCCCCTATTCTATAAGCCACCAATATGGGTTCTGTATATTTCTTTTTGGAACGTTAATATGCATGTTATATCTGTTAAATGGTTTTTTTAAACAGCATTGTGATTTTATGAGTTTTTTCTATAAGGGCTATTACACATGGGTGTCTTCCCTACTCCCATACTATGCATGGTAATGCTGTTCAAACAGTACATATGATCGTTCAGAGTTAATGCTGGGCAGATGTGGACACAGAAACCCCTATTTTCTTGCCTCCATGTTCCATCCAGAGTTCACTCTGAATCTTCATGTGTACTTTTGGCCCTTTACTCATAAGGTCTAATGAATCCTATTTGCAGTGCCGATTCAGCTGTGTTCATTAGTTAAAGAACACAGTACAGACCAAAGATAAACAGCGCAGGAAAACCATCAATATACAATACTGTGGAGTGTGGCCTAGTAACAAGGGAGGTGTATGATATCAATGGTGGATGGCCAAGTAGAAGAGGATTAAAGATATAACATAGCAGACAAAGGTGAAGGTAACTCCCTAAAATTGCTCATACAATGCAAAATGTTTTGAGCTTAGGGTACCTTTAATGTAAAACCAGACCTATACCACAAGCAAAATGCTATATGACTAGGTGTTCTGCTCCAGAATGGCAAAATGGAAATACAGAGTATGTCATGTGATATGTAATAGTCATACTTGGTGAATGAGCTGGATAACAATCCAATGAAAGCCAATGCAGCTCCTCCAGACGAGGTCTTCCTGCAGCCAAGCCTATCTGTGAAGATGCTCACTACTGGAGAGCAGAGGAAGATCATTCCCATGGCCAGCGAACCGACCCAAGCTGCAAGGAAAAGACAGTGCTTGTTAGTTAGCTGCCTGTGTGCTTATAATAATAATGTCCATTCTTAGGTTGCAATACAATGGTATATACCTATTTAAGCAAGCAGTACAGTAAGTGTTAAGGTGAAAATAAAGAAAAGCAGCCCTTTCACCAAATAAAAGTCTATCAACTGAGAAAACATAGTCCAGTGCTACTGTTTGTGACTATGGTTGTGAGCTACTTTGTCACTAAAGGGGCAATAAACTAAATTGTAATATGATCTATTGTTGGTTTCTCCTATTAAGTAAAATACACAACTGTACAAAATGATTTCTGCGAAACAATACTTCCTCACAGCCTGTAGTTTTAATTATTTCACTATATATTAATAATTTGATAGGTTTAATTTTTGGATACAGAATAATTATTCTATTATAATAAACCAACTTTTTTGCCCTTAAGCAACAGTGCTAGAATACATTCAATTTTACAAATAAATAAAACAATATAGTGTGTATCATCATCATCAGCTCTTCACATCAATTTAAAAGGCTATAGCTTTAGCACAAATACACACACACACACACACACACACACACACACACACACACACACCATTTTACAGAGTCCTATAACTGCCAAAGGGGGCACTAGACACCTATGTATATACCAAGTTCAAATAACAATGGTACATTTCAGTTTATAGCAACAATTTCTGTTTTGCATCAATATGTCAGTCTCTGAAAATTGCAGAATTGGGATTGGATATTCACACATGCAAGCCTTTCCCAGTAATAACCAAAAGTGCAAATTTCCATTGTTAGTAGAGTTCTGATAGGGCTACAGGAATCAAAGCATTCCCCTAACACGCTTTGTGAGTTTGTGTTAATTGTATAATGGTCTCTGTTTTGCATCACAAGGCACATGGTGTTAATTTTAGATCCTTCTTTGTGCAAAATATTCTCAGAAATCAATAAAAAGTAATAGTCTGAAAAAAACCCAGAAGGTCGAGCATTAAGAGTATAGAAAAATACACAACAAAAATCATATTTTTTTCAAATTATATAGAAATAGATGACTATGAGAATCTATTGAAAGGGTAGGAGAGATATGTAACATAACAAAATCTTAAGTATTTGCACTTCTCCAGATGGGTCTCACGGTTGATATCCAGCACTGGTTATTACTCTGAAAGTGCAATAGGATTTTCCTTTACCTGCTAATTACCAAAATACATTTTTATATGTTTGAAAGCACACCACAATCCTTACTTCGAATGGATTAGGATCCATAGCTAACATCTACTTAGGTCTTCAGAATGCCCCATCTCCTTAGGACAAACATGAACTGTTTATTTTCCTAGAATTAAATTAGTGGAAATTGCTATCCATAACTTTTCTCAACATGTGAAACCCAGAAGCAAGGGCTTTTTTATGGACTGAGAAAATGTCATGTCAGAGGGAAATCAAGATTTCCTGTTTAGAAGAAATTGAATGTATGAACTAAGTTTCCGACAAAGGCTCATATGACACAACGATCATAATGCACAGGCATGATTGCCAGACACCTCAAATCACTAATCTATGCTGTTATTAATGTTTAGATGCTCTGATTGGCTACATCTCACACTTAACACTTGCTGGATCTGGTCTTTAATGTGATTTACAGGCTGCCCTAGCCACTGTCACTTCATCTGCATTTGTCGTGGTCAGTTGAGCAATACTGGCAGGGAGCAGTAAGGGTTAACTTGTCAGTCTCTGCAGAAATGCACATGGATGAGCTGGCTTGCATGGCAGAGCAGCAGTGATCAGGCACTGCCAATGTTGTTTGGAGGGGAGGGGTCTACGGGGCAACCTAGCACTTGAAAAGTACCAGGCACTCCTCAGGATTATAGCAACGCCCCGAAACCACTGTCCCTCAGACATATCCTCCATTTATTGGCATAGTCTGCTGATACAGGACCTCATTTCGAGTTGGACGCAAAGTCCGTTTTAGGCGCATCGGACCAAAAAATCATTATCACGCATGTGCAGCAAGCATCATATCCGCCTGCATCTTGGACGCAATTAACACTTGCGACAGCTTGCGGCTCACTACGAGAGAATGGGTGGAACGCGGAATTGTGAAGGCGTGACCATGTAAGTAAATCCTAGTTGCAGTGCGGCGCAGACGCAACACACGTCAAAAAAGGGCTAAAACTGTGCGGCAGGAATTAGGTGGCACAAGCAGTTAGCTAGCTGCAGGAACTGCTCGCAGCTCGGTAGGGTATTACGAGTGGGACGCGACTGGGGTTGCTTGCCACTCCTAATACCCTACCAAGCTGCGGCACACTCCCACTCCTACACTTCTTAGACTGACTTTGCGTCCAACTCTAAATGAGGTCCACAAAGTGGGATCTAGCTGATTTCACACAATAGATATAGTGTTATCTACAAAATGGTCCTAACTACGTAGTAGCTACATATAGATGTCAGCTCTGATGGCAATGATTAAAGCACCATTTTGCTCTACATACAAATTCCATGGAAAGACTTCCAAAATCCAGTAAAGAATGAAAACAACAAATATCAGACCAACACTTTGCTGTATCAAAAACTTTGTTAATACGTTTCGCTATTTTACAAGCAGTAAATGAAAAACAAATTTTCCAGGCGTCATATTGTACCCATTCCTAAATACAGAGTCCCCTGAATGAATACATGCTTGGCTGCTTTCAATAGCCACAAATGTTTATTTTCTTTCCTTACCCACTGTGAAATTGCCCAGATTGAGGGCTTCTCCAACAGAATTGTGCTGATAAGCTACAGATGGTTTTCATATAGTTCCTGTAGTGAAGTTACTCCATTAGCTAGTTAACCCTTCTTGCCCTTTCAAATACTCTTGACATTTTCTTCAAATGACAATGAATCAGTTTCCAAAACATCTGCCTTTCCTAGAGACCTTTACTATAAGTGGCTTAAGTTCCAGTTGCTTATGGAGACCTATATCAAACAAGAAGCGTGGTCATGCAACTATGGGCTATATGACTGAATTGGCTTTAAACTGTTACAGAAAAACATTTCTTATGATACATTGGTAATATTTTCATAGCTGGAGTATATAACAAATACACATTTTGTGATCTATCTAGAAGATAACAAAAAGCAAAAATCCCCCATTGTGTTTGTCCAATACTCCCATCCGCCTATACATGTTCAAGACCTAAATACTAGGGTCATTTGCAATCAACTTGACTTAACTGTATCTACCTATGCAACAATGTAGTAAATAACTTGTAAATAGTTAACAATAAATAAGTGAATAAGAAAAAAAAAAAGAATGCTCATAATGGCTTTGGTAAAACAAACTCATTCTCCAAAGCCTCAACCTCCTAGATTACAAACAGCACTAAAACCCAGCCTAAAGGATTACAAACACTATAGTAATACACAGTCTCATGATATACATACATTTAATTGTACCATAACAGTTTAATGAGAACAGAGAGCAAACAACGGTTATAAATCCTGCTTCCTAAAAGAACTCTTGTCTAATCCAATGCAATAAAACCAGCCATTGTACAGTACTTGACCCACTTGCAACCCATTGGCACAAGGACCTCACATTGCACAACCGTCGGGTTATAAATAATGTCTAATAGCCTGTTTACTGCCCTACATTTCAGAAGCTAAACTCAAAACATGTTAACCACTAATGTTACATCTTGTAGGCAAGAACTCTCCTCTTATTAGGACTTTCAAAAACTTCATGCTGTTCCATGACGACATGAAATAAAGTGTTAGCATACTGACCATAGGTGTGAAGAGCTATAAATACAGATTTATATGCAAACTATATGCACTACATGGGAGAATATATATTGGTACCATTATTATCAGCATCCTACTGCAATGTAATAAAATCCATGTCCAGAAAATGTTACAATCTGTTACCCTCAAATCTTTAATGAACAGGAGTAAAGTTATATGACCAATGTCACAATAACAAATAATAAACTTTAATAGATCAGGAGATAATTAGTCAATATATACTGTAACCAGGGCCGCCAAGAGGAATTTGGGGTCCCGCTACAGCAACTTTCTGGGCCCCCTCCACACACAGCAGGAGAAGGGATTCGCGAAACCGCGCAATGGTGGCACTGTCGAAAGGGGAATGGGCACAGAGTGATGGGGGGGGGGGGGGGGGCGTGGCCAACATGGGCTGTGGCTGTGCTTCTTTACACATGACATTATGGGGGGAATTCAATTAGCCACAAAGTGTCTCTAGAACGTCTGTGAGACACTTTGCAGCAGAGCTTTTGACAGAAATTTCTATCGTAATTGATAGCAATCTGTGCGGTGCGATGTCTGCGCGCCACATCACTGGCAATTGAATTCCTCCCCATTATATAATAAAATGGTGCTACTCTCGTCTACCTGTTATTGCAACTTTCACAACCTAGTACTGGATTCTTGTATGGATCCTGGAATGTTGGGACCTGTTTGGAAAATGTATATGAAATTTGGAAAATAATTAGCGAACACAGTACACAGATCACGCATCATATAATTATATAACAAGCACAACATACTTACCTAAGCTGTGTTGGTTAGAGATGGAGCTACTCCTCCTCCTTGCTCTGCTGGGACAGTGTGTGATGATGTCATACACTGTCCAGGGTCTGGGAGCTGCTGACAACTGTCAGCTCGCTTTCTCCCCCATACCCCCCTCCCCCCCCAAAAAAAAAAATTGCAGGTGTGCGAGCGCCACCTGCTGGGTAATTTTAAATCATTTAAAAAAAAAAAAATTACCTGACTGCGGGGCCAAGGGCCCCCAGGCCCTGGTAGTTTGTAGTCGCCCCACCGGCCTTACGGCGCCCCTGACTCTAACATGTAAGAGAAACATAGTACCATGCAGAAGAAACACACAAATAAAAGTATACATAAAACTATGGGGCCTATTTACCATTATTCGCCTCCCCTAACACCGTAATAAAAATACTTCTTCTATAGTTTGATCACTATAGCAGTTCTGGAGATTTTTGAGGGCAGCCAATACTACCTTGCCTGAAGACACCTACAATGCACTATGTATCCACCTCTACTTTTAATCATGTGGAATCTATTAAGTTGAGTTTTCTTTATTGTGATAAAGGAAACCATTAAGGTGTCCCTAGGCAATATAACATAGAAACATAGAATATGACAGCAGATAAGAACCGCTTGGCCCATGTACTCTGTTTTATTAACCTATGTTAACCTGAAACTTATTTGATCCTTTATTCTTTATAAGGATATTCTTATGTATATCTTCCAAGCATGTTTAAATTGCTCTACTGTATTAGCCTCTGCCACCTTCTTCTGATTAGCCTTAATATGATCGAATAGAGGGAAAGGGTCTTGCTTACAAAAGCTATAAGCATGAAATGCTTTCATTGACAACAATATCAGCCCCACTTCATTTAGGAAGAGAGGTGTGCACAAAAAAATAAAATATTCAATACAGGATACAGAATAGGCAAAATATAAATTCTATATCCGTGAGCATTATAAAATACTCTTTATTTCAATTTTATTTTCAGTATAAGTGCCACTGATAAATCTGCAGCTTGTGCATATTGATTCTGCCTAATTTACCAGCAAATACCTGCTAGGTGAAGCCTAAATATTGTATGCACCATGGTTGTTCAGATGTTGAATCGTCCAGGGATACTGAAATGCAAACATGAGTGTCTGTACTTCATACCCCAGATGCACAACACATTTTCATGACCACATACACACAATGATAGAAAGTCATCAAATCACCTGCTGTCCGCCCTACCTGATCAAATTCCATGCAATACTATTCTGATGGTGTTTACCTAGATTCTTAACATGTGATACTTGTACCGCCAGGTTTACCTCTGGCATATTCAACAGGGAATTCAGTTAGGACAAACTGAATGCAAAAAAGGTAGTTTTTAAATATTTACAGTCATAAAGGAATAGTTTGTAAACATTTACAAAAAGCAATTACTTGGTAAGCATTTAGAGATATAAAGGGTACGTTATAAGTAAAAGGTAAATAAACTTTGATGTATAATAATTGCTTTGGAGCTCATACAAAGTACCCAAATAATATGCATGATCAAATCATAAATTAACTGATGGAGAATAAACTTAATTGTAAAAGATCAGTAAGGCTGAGATGGTGGGAGAAGTTTCCTCATGCATGGATTACTTAAAGAAGGTTAGCTGTTGTAAAGGGGTGGGGGTCATTCATAGTGTGATCGGGGGAAATGAATAAAATGTGAAAAGCTAGCTAAAAGGGGGAGTAAGTGAACTTAAGAAGATGTAAGGGAACTGAAAGAGGTAATGAACAGACAGTAATGAGACAGCGAGCACGGGTCAACTTCTGTCCCTGGACACAAGACCTTTTAACTCTGCCCCTAGACTGACCTCATTCCACAAGTAAATATCACTGTGTGTACACACGCAAATATCCTTTCTTTAAAACCCCCCATAAAATACAAGAATCACTAGAGGGCTACAAATGATAAGCAGAATTAACACCACATCCTAACAAACTTCCATATTAAACAGAGGGAACAAATAAACAGATGGTGTAAAATGGTAAAAAACAGCATCCAAGTCAAATTGTGAGTTGACCTTTGCAAATGGCGCATTCCTGTTTGTAAAAGAATCCACAAGCATTCCGGTCACAAGTGGAAAAAGTGAGCTTCACGAAAATTAGACAGATTGCGGTTTGCTGTGGCATATTGTCTTCAAGACATACTTTCCTTTAATGGAATAAGTATTTTAAAGCCAATTCTAACAAATTAAAAATGCAGAGCATTGTGAATATGATGTCTGGCCAGCAGAAATAAGAGAAACCCCCCTTCTAAAACATGCAGTTAACCCCTGTATGACTACTTCAGGGGTGTATACGTATGGCTCCCATGTGAATGTCTCAACTTTCATAGCCTGACCCCGAAACTCAGGCCTATTGGGATCATCTCAGGGCATAGAGGCACAATCACAAGATCACTTAGCCCAGAGTGCCTTAAAACCATGTTGTTAATCACTTTCTGGTGTTATTGTCACTTATTCTGTTATACAATTATTGCGGTCAGAGCCTGTAGCCACACACTGTAAACACCACCAGTTACTATTGTTATTAGGTTACCTTATGGATCTGTTTTCTCTACACCTAATAAGATTGTAAGCTTATTTGGGCGAGACCATCTTTACTTTCTGTTTCATGTCATTGTACGTGAGTTATATATATCATGGTCCCCTCAAAGCTCTGTATAATATGTTGGTGATTTATAAATTAATAATAATAATAATAATTATAACAACAACAGAGGTTCCAGCTTGAAAATGTTATCACTCATTGTTACACTTTTTTTTTATAGTGGAAACAATTTGTGTATTTCCTAATGCAAACACTGTAGGCACAGTACAGGCTAGAGTTATGGATATGTAAATCCTCATCATGCCGGCATAGCTAGAACATCAAAAGGAACCTAGCGAAAAAACTATTTGTAATTAATTTAGAAATCATGAAACATGCTTTATCTAAAGTCTGTATGAAATCTTTTAAACTGTATCACCTCTACACATTGTAATAAGTCACACTCAGAATGATGGACAGTCCATCATCCATTACTCAACTTTGTACTCAAAAGGTCAATACTATATATATATATATATATATATATATATATATATATATATATATATACACACACACACACTGGTCTTGAGTGCTTATCTTGCTGGTTAATTAAAACCTCATTTTGTGCAACATTTTTTGTCAATAAATGTCTTTGATAAGAGTGGCGTATGATGCAAGGTTTCCTGGAATCACCTAGAAATGGGACTTCAACACTGTACACGGTATTTCATGAATTATTTCAGTCCTGCTGCTGCCTCATTGCCAGAAAGATTGAGAACAGACTGTCCCAAGGCAGAACATGATGTCACACTTTATATGAAATTGAGAAACAGGCTCAGGGGGCATTTAAGATTGTCAAAGTCCACTGAACTTATATTGAATGTAATTTTCCCTGACATAAAGTGAGTTGCTTTATTTTGTATACTACCAACTAAGAATTCATATGCATTTTTACGGTGTGCTAAATTTATGTCCTGCCCCAATAATTAGTCTGAATATCTACACAATTTTTCTAGTCCTAACTGTACTTGCCAACTCTCCCGGAAAGTCCGAAATTCGGGTCAGTCTCCTGGGCTCCCGCGGGACCTGGCATTTCTCCCGCATCCCGGAATTCACAGAGAGTCGCGCCATTTGACGAGATTCTCGGTGAATCACGCCATTTTGGAGGGTGGTAGGGGGCGGGGCGAGGCCAATCGCATCATTTTGGCCCCGCCCCCACGACGGGAATTATGTTTTCACAGGGGCGGGGCCAAAATGACGATTGGGCCCGACCCGTCCTGCCATCCAGTCACGCCCCCTCTCCCAGAAACTTCTGGGAGTAGGCAAGTATGGTCCTAACTAAGCTTAGTTACGTATGTACTTTGTGGACCATGTTATACATTGAAGCTAGTAATGCTCCACAAAAATACATGGATATATTTATGTGCTCCTTATATGGACCATATTAATACATTTTTATATGAGCTGTTGTGCCAGTCCTATTACTCGCCACATTGATGAGTCTAAATCTCTTTGTGGTCTTAAATTAATAATCCAGCATAGAAACCCCTGCTGCCCAGCTAGTGTCCCATCCATTACAGTAAGGTGGGAGTATCTTGTCTGGAATCTCTGCTGTTACCTAGATATTGAAGTCATTGCTGATCTGTTTCCAAAGTAGGGATGAGATATGTGTGAATGGATACAGGACCTTCAGGGACCAAGCTAGAGTGGAGAGTTGTCATAAGTGGATAAAACCTTTAGCATAATCTCTGTGGTATAATTATAAGAATTTCAATTGTGTGATTTTCATTCACACTTTTCAGCATATAAATGATACAAAGGAGGCTGAACTGAGGAGTATTTTGAAAGACAAAAGTACAATGTTTAGTTAATGAATTGGGCTGTCCTACAATGGAAGAAGATTGAACTTTGATGCGACACCTGTACTGTTTCCACCATATATATTTTGAGGTTTATCGGCAAACCTGCAAGGTTAGGTACAGATTGGTTTTACAAGGTGCTTTTCCAAAGATTGTGCACAAGGTGAAAAGCTAGGTGCAAATGGTGCACATAAAGCATTGCTGGTCTGCAAATGATCATTAATGTAATGTATAGTTAACAAATGAACAACACATGAACGGCACACCTATCAACACTCTTGATTGTGACTGACATCTATTACCAGTCAAGCCACATCCATTTTAGCTGTCAAAAATTGGCATATTGCCATGATATTCGGGATGGTATGGGATATTTATTAACTACAGCGTAAAGTCCACCAGAGCAGCCCAAGTGTGAGAAGGGCCTGACGAACACATATCGGCCCCACACATTTTGCTATATAGTACAGTGATTATATGTTACGCCCCTTTATTAATCCCATGTTTATCTCCATGAGAAGACATAGGAAAAAGCTAAATAAAAACTGTTGTTAGCCAATAAAATGTATCAAAAGTGTGTTTTAATTCTTATTTGCTTTCAATATTGTTTTTTTAAGCTCTTATATGTACTTTTATTGAAAACATATTTTTTTTTATGTAGTTTGTATCACGAGCTGCTGTTTGTTATTCCAAATATTGGTGAATACAGTATTTGTGGCTAAACCAAGTGACAGGGGCCTTAATTTATATTAAAATGTGTTGAGTCCTCAACATTCCAGAATTGTAAGAAGCTTATATAAGCTTATATTTGTCTTAACATTACTTAAAAAAAACAATGAAGCTGCCCTATTAATTGCAGTCACAAAATGAGGTCACAGCTTTGACATTTCTCAAAGTGAAATAAAAGTATAGTTGCATTGACCTCTATTCAGATTAAGTTATCTAAAATGCCTAAATATGATATGCTTCTAAATTTCAGCTGAGCCACAAGTGAAAACAATAACAACTCCTGGCAGTTTTTCATAAATCTATGCATAACACACATATCAGAATTTCACGGTTGCATAACTTGTTGACTCAAAAAGTCAATAGACGGCTTAACGCTGCAGGCCTGCAAAACCTGGTATTTGCAAAAAAAAAAAAAAAAAAAAGTAAGGTAAAGTTTCTACAGCTACAGAAAACTATCTGGGACTTGCTGGCTACAGGAGGGACTCGCTGCTACCCAAGACATGATAAGATTACATGATTACATTTGCCAAATTTGATATTTTTTTGTTTACCATGCAATTTTATTTAAATTGTAGGGACAGAACTGATTAAAAAATATTAAGACTGTTAATCTAATAGCTTTCACAAAATATAATTGTTTCTTACACTGCTATAAATCTTCCAGAATCCATCTGTATATCAGAAAAAACAGTTTGCATGTTTGAGTTTAGTATTTTCCTTTTGTTTTTTCAATTCAGCTATCCTGAATAGCACAATGGTGGTATCAAACCTTAGCTTTTTCTGATGTGCATTTTTACTCATATATTTCTTGTTGTTTAAAGAAGTTCTCCTGTTGCTATACAATATTTTGCGTAGAGTGCATCATAGGCTTAGCGGTTATCACTTCTGCCTTACAGCACTGGGGTTATGAGTTCAATTCCCAACCATGGTCTTATCTGTGTGAAGTTTGTATGTTCTCCCTGTGTTTGCGTGGGTTCCCTCCGGGCACTCTGATTTGCTCCTACACTCCAAAAACCTACTAGTAGGTTAATTGGCTACTATCAAATTCACCCTAGTCTGTCTGTGTGTGTGTATTAGGGAATTTAGACTGTAAGTTCTATTGGGGCAGGGACTGATGTGAGTGAGCTCTCTGTTCAGCGCTGCAGAATTAATGGCGCTATATAAATAAATAAATGAGGATGATGATGATACAAGCAGGATTTCCTGCTCTGATTGCTGAGGAAAAAAACCTACAAACATCGTTTAGGGCCAAAATGAGCTTCATTGAAGTCGGTTATTTCCCCTACATCTTCCACAATATAGATTAAACATCAGATAAAAATGGCTTAGATACTTTGTAGATCTCTTCAGGCAACATTTTACCTACCAACAGGAAATATACTCTGAAATATTAAAGAACTTTTTCCCTTGTTTTTCTGCTGTGAAATGCTTGTGTGATTCCATCATTTCAAAGAATGGGGGAGAGCCCAATCTAGGTTCTAATAAGCTTAAACATACCTCCAGGAATGTCAGCAAGACTCCAAGAGGGTCTGGCAATATACCTGCAGCCAGGGAATACAGAGAAGTAGCGGGCAGAACACAGAGCGATGATGCAAATTGCATCATCATCTTCTACCTGATGCCGCATGATAATGCGCTATGTATCAAAATGCTCTGCCCACTGTGGCACGATGAAGAGATCTGCATCGTCCCAAGTGCTGCACGCCTTCATGGAACTCCTATTATCTGCCACATGGGAACTCTGAAAAGTTGGTAACTATGGTTTAAAGTAAACCAACCATCTAAAAAAAATAAATCTATTTTTTACTTAGCAATTATTTGAACATCTTGTTGGAAATGCTAAATTAGGCATCTTCTACAAAATGTCTCAAGTATATTATATATTTGTGAGTTGTTAGGTCACTGGTACCATCTTAAAGCTGCACTATAAAGGAAATTATTGGCATAGGTGCCCCCTACTCCTAATAGGGGGCCTACATACAGACATTTTTTCTGGTCCTCTTTAGGTTTTGTAACACAAGTAAATCAATATAAAGCCCCATCACTAAATAATGGTGGTGTGGTAGGACTATCTTTGGTCTTGTGAGTGTTTCTCCTGCTCGCCGACCACCACCACCAGTTTTGGCCAGGGCTGTGAGAGGAATGGAGGAATGTTTATTATTTACAGTTATATTATTCAATCCCCAAAGATGAATTTTCTGTCCCCCAATGATAAGGGTATTTGTAAAGATGCAAGTGTTGAATAATCACATAATATGGCAAACCCATCAATATACCACCAAGCTAAAGTTTTCTTTTAAAGATTTGATGCAGTTATAGAATGAATACAGGTTAGGTTATTTTTATTTAATTTTTACAATATTTTCCTGATTTTATTTTCTAATAAACCTACCCAGCTAGTATTAGACCCAGTGTGCAGGTTGACACACCAGATAATAACCTAGTGTGCAGCTTAATCCAGGTCACTTCTGCTGTTCCCTAACATACATATCAATATAGGGACCACCTAGTGATATCACAATGGAAGAACACAGGATTTCTCTTTCCAATAAGTGTTGTGTGCTAGTAATTGCCATTTATTAACAGCCACTCAGAGATATGGCATCTACAGAATGTCAGTTTATAAGTAGCCCATATTAAAGAATGGGTTAAGCAGCTTTGGGTCACTTTACAAGAGCCTATCTGGGTTTAACCAAATCTAGGGGTTCATCTTCCTACATGTGATCTCCACAAAATATTTCACAGGGGTTCCAATGTAATGAAAAGTACAAGCTTTAGCCACATAATAAAGTGCTACACTAACCTAAAGGATGGAAACCACTGTTGATAGCTCCCAGCCAATGAAGATGAACAGATACTGTCTACTCTCAAAGACAGTCTTCTGTAAAAAGGTAAGAAGACCTGAAGTGAGACTGGTAGCATGGACAGGAATGGGTGAAAACCTAAACATTACAGATGGCCATATAGAATCAAGCTCCTGGCACATTGTTATTCAGAATATATATATATATATATATATACAGAAGGCTTAAGCCAATGAAAAATGGAGCTAACCTGGTCATGCAATAGCAAAACAAAAATCTAATAGCTTACCCTGTTTTCACATAAAATCTGTCTGTCCGTCACAGAAATTACTTTCTACAGATTAAACTGTATCTGTTGTGATGACATACTGGATTAAAAGATGTGTAATATGACTAAAACTCATACTTGCCTACTCTCCTGGAATATTCTGGAGACTCCTGAATTTTGTGATTAATGTCATTTGTGGTCTGCCCCCTAGCACGATAACGTGATTATGGCTTTGTGCTGGGAGGAGCACGAATAACCACTGTCGAAGTCGTATAATTGGATGAAATAAAGTATATTGGTTAATATTGTTTTATTGGCCGATTGCACTCAGTATGCCACGCTACACGTGCGATCGCACGGTAAAATACACACGCACACACTCGCATGACAACATTTAGTTATTTACGTAATTCATATTCATATTGGATCCATTACACAGTAATTTATGAGCAGACAGTATTTGGTTTATTATTAGTTTATATAATATGATTATATGTGCACTTCAGTGATATATATGGTTCAGATAATAGGAAAGGTGGCATGTCTAGTATCATATTAAAACCCTATTCAGCAGCTGTCTCCAAGGCTCAGACGTGATAAGTCCTGGTGAAGTGTACTTATGGCAACAAAGGAATACTTTAGTTATTGATATTAGGGAATAAACCTTTGTATGATGCTGGCTATGAAATGCTCACATCCCCTGGAGAGACGACCCCCAGCTTTGGATTCCTTAGATTGAATCAGCCTATGACCTGTTTACCCTGGACCCACCCAACGTCTGGACCTATAGAAACAAGCTACGTCATCTCTATTGTTCACTCTAACACTGTACTGTATATATAATCATAGCTGCACCCCTACCAGCCTCAGTCTACTCTGAACCAGTATTCAAGGCTGAATTACTGTCCACTGGGCCTGTGGTTAGCGCAGCGGTATGTATCTTTTGGTATTGGCTGTACTGTACTGTATCATAATATAATAATGTATTGAATTGTTGACTATTTACATCTGCTAAAATAAATCACTTTGTGCGTTAGAAACACAATACAATCGCCTATGCAATGCTTATTTGAAAACAATAGAATTACTTTAATACCACCCACCATTGTGGCCACTTGTCCTCCATTCTGGGATCTCCCGGAGGGGAGTTAAATAAAGTTCACAAGTATGAATGTGGTTGAGAGTGATAGATAGCTGCCATACCTCCAACATAATTATCTTCTCACACAAATTTGTGGTAAATTATAAAGTGGTACCAAATTGCATTAAATCCTCCTAAGGACAGGTTTGTTTTGAAGATCTACTAGAAGACCATCTCAATTCAGCACCTAGACTCAGCAAATTTAACTGTCATTTCTGCATGAGAAAAACCTCAGCAGCAGTGGGGTTAATATGCGTCAACAAGGGCTGATTTTTTTAATTTCCACCTATGGCAATAAAACAATCAATTATTTTGGCAATTTATCAATAAAATACCACCGGGAAGCTGAGCGATACTCAGCTATTAAGGCAATACTGGCCTAAAGGGTTATCCTACCACTTTGTTGTGTTAGTTTCAGGGGTAATGCACATGTGTGGCCTGGCCAGCTGGCTTGCATTGACTTTCAGTTCCAATTTCCAAGGAAAATTAAAATAAAAATAGTTAAAAATAGATGTAAAATACTAAAAAAAAAAAAGTTAAAAAGTATTCACTATTGAAAAAAAATTGATTCATTCATTTTCCTTTGTTATCGCCATCCTGAGATAATGATAAAAAAAACAAGTATTACGGTGGTACATTCTTTACATGGGGAATCTTTAAGTCATGAAACCCAGTGAATCTTATGTTAATGATGACAAAAACAGTGACATCAATGGCTGTGTCCCCTTGATGTATTGGGCAATGCCATATTGCCAGTAAAAAAGTCTTTGCCCCCACTGATAAATATGCCCGTTGCTACCACAAAACATGGGCAGCACGGTGGCGAAGTGGTTAGCACTTCTGTCTCACAGTGCTGGGGTCATGAGTTCAATTCCCGACCATGGCCTTATCTGTGAGGAGTTTGTATGTTCTCCCTGTGTTTGCGTGTGTTTCCTCCGGGTGCTCCGGCTTCCTCCCACACTCCAAAAATATACTGGTAGGTTAATTGGCTGCTATCAAAAATTGACCCTAGTCTCTCTCTCCCTCTCTCTCTGTCTGTCTGTGTGTGTATATGTGTGTGTGTGTGTGTGTGTATGTTAGGGAATTTAGACTGTAAGCTCCAATGGGGCAGGGACTGATGTGAATGAGTTCTCTGTGCAGCGCTGCGGAATCAGTGGCGCTATATAAATAAATGGTGATGATGATGATGAACCAATAGAAAATAAAATATCCAGAAAACCTTCCAGCCACATCATTTGTGTTTTTGGGTTTCAAGAAATCCAATACTACTTGAAGCCAGTCTCATTAACTTTTGTTATCATTCATTAACCTGAAAATTTCTCGGTAAACCTTTTGGAAGTTTAAATTGTGAATTTTGTTGACATCACTGTGTCTGAATTGCAAGAGTCAAGTTAAACACTGACTATCCTCTGTGCTACAAAAGGATACTGTTTGACAAGAGGGACCATGGGAAGCTGCTTTGCACACAGACCTGTGCCCAAGATTCATGCCGTGAGAACAAATAATAATTTATCCTGGCATAGGAAAATGCATGTTAGGGCAATCTGTCATTGTTACTGCTGCTAGGACAGAACAATTATTCCCACACAAAGCTTATGAGAAGCACATTACTCATGAAAGAGTTCTCTCCCCAGCTGCTAACAACCAGGCTTCATTCTTCTATACGTTTTGGCTGATGCTCTTGAGCCCCCCGCAATCCCACCGCAAATAAGTCCTTACCGCCAATTGTACTTTAGCGTATGTTTACTATTATGGTTTTAGTAAAGACCAACATCTACCGCTTTACAGTAGAAACTAATTAGCTGAAGGGGGAAAAAGACATTAGCAAACAAACAATGTAGTTAGTTTCAAGCACATGGCTATTGCTAAACTTAAATATAAAAAACACAAAACAAAAAAATCACCAAAAAGGGCAGAATAGATGGAGCTTTAGGTCCTCTCTGCCGTCAATTTTTATGTTTCCATGTAACAGGAGGATTTTCCCAATTACACACAGCATCTGAAGTGGATCTGCAAATAATTCAGACAAAACGGCTAACAGTCTGAGAACCTTAGTCATAGACAATGCTGTACTTGACAGATCAGGAAAGAACAAAAGAGAAATTGGAAACAGAATTTGAAATACTATTATAGTTAATGGACAAAAAGAAATGGAGAGCTTGGCAAATGTTGAAAGACACAACATAGTAATTAGTTGCTACTTTCTTATCTCCGTTTTTCTAATAATTTTCTGCAATAAATCTTCCTTGTGATGCCCTGAAATGATGATCTCAAGTAAAGTTTACTTTCATAACTGATTGCAGTACCTGTTCTCCTGTCCCAAGTAAACTAGTCATAGCTCTCTCATTCTAGATGGGTCATAAAAATGGGTCAATACAAGACCATTTCATTATGGGCTGAGAAAACTGAATATGCTAGATGACTTATATTTATCACGGCTCAAATAGACTCTTTTACTGACCCCACTAGATAACTCCCAGGCAGTACAGATATTAGCTAATCTATTAGTGCACTCCTTCTAATCAGATCGGGTCATAGCAACGGGTCAATATATGGCCGTTACACAGTGTGTTGTGATAACCATACACGCTATCAGACTTAGATAACAGCCTTAGATAACTCTCTGTGGTCACAGAGATTGGTTAGTCTCACGGTGCATTAATCGCTTTAACCCTATCATAGACGCTCCTATCGCTAGCATAGAAGTTCTATATCGTGCACAATATTATAATATAGGATCACAGATTATATTTAGGTATGCACTACCATTTGCAATTAACGTTAATAATTACAGAGAGCTAACACCAGAGAGATATTGTGCAACAACTATTAAGGTATTATAAATACTCTTTATCATCCGAAGTACCGATTATCAATAGGGTCTTATTCTATTATGACCCCAAGTATGTATGAGTAATTTATCATTACAGCAGCCAATACTGTTATATTAATACTTATCATTCCAATAATTACAGTGAGAATACAAGCGACTTGCAGTAGAAACTGCAATTTTATTTTCACTTCCCTCACTTTGCATTTATTTTATATTTTCGCTAGTTGTACCCAGATACCACATTTTTAATGAATACTAATAAAATGTAATTTTTAACATTCCATACCCCGGAGTGCCCCTATAAATACTCTTTTTTCTCTGTTCCATAGCTTTAGTTTAGTCTGCTTGACCCAATGGCGATCATATGAAGTTCTAGCAGTAAGCATGCACCCCACTAAACCAATGGCTGGCATACTACTATGGGTAGGAGATTCCTCATGTGGCCATATTAGAGGTTGCCAAAGCACACTTTATAGATTTACTCAAAAAAGGCAAGTTGGGAAAATGGTACACTGGGTTTCCACTTCATGACCAAGTCAATTTCCACATTTTTGTGATATGCTTGTTCTGCTAGGAATACTTTGATTTTATTTTTTATAATATCTCATTACATTTTCTCAAAACATACAAAACAAAGTTTCCACATGTGTTTTTATATCCACATGAAACCAGAAGACATAAAGGCTGAATTGGAAATGGGGTTCCTGGAACAGATTATTATTATTATTATTAAACTTTTTCTCTGTAATAGTTTTCATGGGCGTTGACCTTTCATTACTGAGATCATCTTGTTTGCAGGTTTAAAAAGGTCTTGTAGTCATAAGACAATGACACCATGATCATAAGACTATTACAGACAACTTATGGTCAAATTGCTAAGCTTTATTTACTGAAACTTACGCAATATTATAAAATATTATTGGCCAAATGTTTAAAACTTGTTTGAATATTATTGGACCACTTATGTGGCATGCAGGGGCGTAACAACAGAAGGTGTAGGCAGGGCCAACTTAACAGCAGTGTACTGGTGCCCTACCTACACAACCACTCACTTGAATGTAAATTGTCCATAAAATAAGGCTTACTGGTATATTTATTGGTACCTCGAACAAAAGCATTGCTTAAATATTATAAAAAACATACAGCAGAGAATACTCCACACGAACGTTTGGACAATATAACATGAACCTTGAAGTTAAAAAAAAAAAGAAATTCAACATAAAAATGGTACTCAGTTAAATCATACAGAAGGAGATGGCACAGTAAAAATTTACTATGAATTATTTATTATTAATCAAATGTTTAACACAGAATAAAGGATTTGAAGGTTCTGAATAAATCACCTGGAATAATATACTGAAAAGTTGGCATGCCTATGGGGCCAGTATATGCTCATGTGGCCCCAGGCAACTACCCAGTGTACCCATGGGTTAAGACGGCTCTGGGTATAGGTGTACAGTTGCTAGGGGACCCCAGAGGTGAGGATAGCCTGGCATGGCTGGACTGTGCTGAAACCTCTTCTGTATGGCACATGTACTGCGCCGTGAATGCTCGGAAGAGGCTCCTTGCTTGAGAGCAGAGTGTGGAACCAGGGAGGTGAAAACCCCATTGCTGGGCCCTTATCCAAATTTTGCAATGGGCTCAGCGATGCATTGTTCTGCCCTTGGTTGCTTGTATAAATTCAGTTAATATAAGGCTTTGTCAGTGGCTACTCCCTGTTGATAGATAGTACTAAAAAGAAAACAATCCCTTGGTTATCTTAGTTATGCAATAAGTAAGGGAGCGAGGGAGAGTACCTCATGACAAGGTCACTGATGTAGGAGCGGGAGGTGATAGTGAGGGTTACGAAGGTGAGCATTAGTAGTTTCAATTTAATTTTTTAGGGAATGGGGAACCAGTGTAAGGATTAACAGAATGGTGCAGTTAATGTGGAGCAGTGAGAAAAAGTTAAACCTCACTGTGGCCTTTAGGATGGGTTCTAGATGGTTGACAGGAAAATTAGGTTCAGGTTGAGGAGATACTCCAGTAAATAATGGAGTCAATTTGATAAAATTGACATCTTCCCATACCTGCTGGGCAGATGTCTTGTCGACAGGGAGTTTCTCACACCTAGTAAGCTGTCTCAGGATTGTATGAGATAAACTTTTTACTACATCTGGGGATTTCCCTCTGATAACTATCAACATTAGGTTTTTGTAAAACCAAGGGGATGTTGGTTTTAAAGGTGTTATTACTGGCAATTGGTTTAAACAAACTTCCTGTCTCCAAGGCTCAGACGTGATAAGTCCTGGTGAAGTGTACTTATGGCAACAAAGGAATACGGTTGTAAGCACAGAAACAGTCTCCTGTCAGCATCCCTCAAAGCTGTCCATGCCTTTATGTAGCAAAATGAACCTTCAAAAACACTCTTCTTCATATATCAGGTTTGATAAACCTATGTGCTAATTTGAACTTTGTGACAGAAGCTGTATAAAGTGTGCTCATTGTAAATAGCTGAGAAACAGATAAACTATAGTGATCATGTATCTTCTGGAATGAGGCTTAATAATATCATATTTCATATACCATTGTGTAGGAGTTTGACTTGTTTACTGAATGGGGAATTATGTCTCTGTGACATATACGAGAAAAGATAGCAGGGGTATAAGAATTTTGGATGATTTCTGAACCTATCCTACCACCTCCTGACCATCTTATCCATCACCTGCTCTTCCCTCATTTGCCACCTCAATTTTCTCCTTGTTGGTCCTACTATCTCTCACCACCCCTCCCTCTACAATATAAGTTCTCATGGGCAAGGTCCTCGCTACCTATTGTTCCATGTCTGTCTACTGTTTGACTTTCCTCGTACCTCCTGTCACATCTTTTGCTGCGCTCTGTGCGAGTTCCCATAGCATTACTCACACTCATCTGTGCTCCTTATGTGTATTACCTCATCTATTTGTTAGTTACTTCTGTATCTGGTGCTATGTAATCTGTGGAGCCTTATACATAAATAATAAACTACAATTCACAATCAGGTGTGAATTTATTTCACATGTTAGGATATACACTGCCCCTCTAAGTGACTACCCAGGGGAACATGGTAAAAAAACCCTGTATGTGATGGAAACAGTTTTGTGGGACTCAATCCAGTTGAGAGGCTGTCCATTTCCCCCCTGCCTGGTCCCAGGGCATACGGACAATACAATCTATGTAACATTCTATTTTTGTATTTTAATCCCTTTTATTTCTTATTGCACATATTTTGTATGTCATTTATTATATGTTTTTCTTAAATCCAATGGCGTGTACCTTGTCATATTAAATCTAAAATTTAGTAAGTTTGTTCTTGTTGCTCTAACAACTCCATAAGCCTTCTAAGAAGTGAAGTATTATTTGACGATGGATAACACTTTGAATGCTAGGGTATGCTGTGTTAACAGTTTGATTGATTGACTATATTAACTCTATGAATGTTTGAGCATGAACTGGTAAACTCTCTGGCTAATAAAGAGCATACTGTGTGCCATAATGTAAATCGGTGTAATGAGGTTTCATGGTTCTACTGCCATATGATAGGTGGTGTCAGCAATATAGTATGTATGGACGCGAGAGAACAGTTTAGGGGGTGATTCAGTAAGATCTATACCCTGTGTGACAGGGGAGAGCAAGATTGTGACAGGAACAAATGTATGACAAAGGAGAGGGAGTAAAGCATGTGCAGAAGAAGGTGGTTGACAATGGTGGTTGACAGCAGAGGTGTTAAGGTGGATGAGTAGGTAGAAGTGGCCTTTCAACTTTAAGTAGGTCACTCTATCATACTGATTGAGTTAGAATAACAGACTGGAAGCTTTAACAGGAGGGTTATGCTTACAAATATTGACTCTTTGCATAAACTTAACATAACTTAATAAAGTTGTCAATAAAAGCCTTTGATGCTTATGAAATACTTGCAATTTTACTTCAGTATACCATAGCAACATCTGACAAAAAGGTCTAAAAACACTGAAGCAGCAAACATTGTAAAAACCAATTCTTAAAACTTTTGGCCATTACTGTACAGTCAAGTACAGACTTAAGAAGGCCATGCTTTGTGATATCACAAGTGTGGCTTTAAAACAGCCCACTATGAGCATTTGTATGCTATAATCTTTTAATAACTCAACAAGCCCTAAGTGCACAAGAAAAAATCCAGGAGCTTGAGCCCATACACCAAACAGTCAGGTCTTTTCCAAACTGCCCACTTAAATTTGTGGACAACTTAGACACTGATCAGAATCAGGAACAGCCCATATGTTGCCTGAATTCGTGCTAAAGCACGCAGTTAGTAGCCATCCTCCATTGGTGCATTCCCTTTTTCATAAAGTGGACTGATATATCCTGATCTCCCACTGAGCTTGCCTTCTTGTAGGGATCAGGGTTTCCCAGGGTGTTTGCATCTCACCTCTACCTACTGGAGTAAAACAAGCTGTGTCACAAGCAGGTTAACTCTCCCATTTGCAGTAAGCCTTGGACAACTTATGGCCCTCCAGCTACTGTGGAAATTCAAGCCCAAACATGCCCTTCCACAATGCGCTGAGTTGTAGTTCTACAACAGCTGGCGATCTATGGGTTGTCAGCCTTTAATATCGGTCTAGTTAATAACACGGAACTCATATAGAGTTTAGAGAAAGTGGTGCCAAGCAAATTGATGATATATTTTTTTAAGTGAACAGTAAGGCAGAAAGAATTCTAGAGAAAATAGTAGACCGGATTTAAATATTTGTTCAATCAAATTTATGATCAGGATGGAGATGATTTTTGCACTACCATTAATCTGGCAATGTAATTGCCTTTCAGGGCTAAATTTACTAAATTGCGTGTTTGAAAAAGTGGAGATGATGTCTATAGCAACCAATCAGATCCTAGCTATCATTTTGTAGAATGTACTAAAGTACATTCTACAAAATGACAGCTATAATCTGATTGGTATCTATTGGCAGCATCTCCACCTTTTGAAACTCACAGTTTAGTAAATATACTCCTTAGTGTCAAGACGAAAAGAGGTTACAGTGCTCAGTCTTTAGGGTTCCCAGAAAGGAGCCAGCCAGAGTAGCAGTACCCTTACATGACCCATGATATTAAGCCTGATAAGACACTATTATGAGAAAATCTCAAACAACAATAACAAAGCCTTGAAAATCCATATTATCTTTATTCCTTATCCTCCAGCCGCTGGTTCGCAGTTCTTACATATCCCAGACTTGTATTCACAGGTTTAGAAAATGTGAACAAAGCTGATAATACTGTATTTGTTGTGATGTATGATTCAGAATGATGTCTCATATTGTGTAGATTAACTGTACCATTACTAATTCTTTTAGAAGTAATTATAATCCATTTATGTCTTTGGCATGAGAAGAGTCAGGGTTCTCCTTAGTGTAGAAACACTAAATATAAAGCAGTTCTTTTTAGTGTACAATAACACATTCAATATTAGGATGAATTAGCACTAAAGTTACTGTAGCTTGATGTTTGAGTGATATATACTTTTTAAAATATATATATATAATAAAAAACAAATTAACTATTTGGAAACAGGAACAATAACACGTTCTCACTATTATCCACACTTTTTAAATCCTACATTTGATAATAATCTGAACAGTCATTTACTTCTGCTAGAAAAATAAGCTTATCACAATATTTTTTTTTTAAGCTATCTACTCGAACGGTGGAGAATGTAACTGTTCTTTACCTATTTACTGCTACAGATTATGGCCGGCAGCAACAACTACTGTTAAACACACTTTTTAAGCATTACTGGTGCGGTTTTCAATATTGAGCAGATCTCCAGTCAATTAAAAGAAAATATGCATGTTTACATGTGCTGCATTGCGATTTCAGAAAGTATTGGTCTGAAGTACACTACAGAATGCAATTTGAAAAAACATAGGTGTGACTGGATCACTATTAAATAACTTTTGGTATCAATTTATTTAAAGCAAATAGCGCAGGCCGCCGATTTATATAAATTGCCAATGCACTTATTTTTTGATATTGTATATATTGTGAGATAGGAAATCGTTATTTCTGAGACCAGGTTAGAAAATTTGGTTTTCCTGTTGTAACCTTTCAAAAGCAAACACCTTATTTCTGATGTATACAGCTGATACAATGAGCCTTTGTTTAGAAAGTCTGCTGTGTATTGTGATGTGGGAAAATGACTTGTCAGAAGTTTAAACCTGTTTTCGGGATGTATATTCTGCAACTGTTGGAACAAAAAGGTCTAATGCTAATCAGGCATTTTGATGTGTGAGGTTTAACTTGGAGACAGGAAGGTTTAATTTAAAATGTGCTGCTACATTTCCTGCATCTCAAACAAAGATGCAGGATATCACAGCAAGGTTTTTAAGAATTTCATAGCTACATATAAATATTAGTGGCTTTGCAATGCATGTAAATCCATGTTTGTGTAAATAGAGTACATCCTGATTCCAAAAATAGACCATTTCAGAACGGTATAAAAGATGAGCTGTGTGAGCATGTAATGTATCATTCTGATGTTCCATCTGACCTGGCCACTGATACCTTAAATCAGTGCGACTGTCCTTGTCAGGACACTTGAGCAATAAACATCACTCTGCTTCAAAGACCTGCTTTACAACTTCTGCTTTAATCCTGTGACCTGCGGATTAGACCCTAAATCTAATCTGTTCTCCGGCTGATTCTGAGGTTTGGACCCAAGTTTTTCCAGTATCACCGCTCTGCCTGCTACCTGCAGCTCTGGTCAGTGTGATAGGCCAGGGAGGATCCATCCACAGCAACCCGGATCCATAGTAAGAGGTCTGGAGTTACCAGCCCAAGTGTACCAGCACAGGAGTACAATAGCAGTGACAGTTAACCAGAAGGAACGTGGTTCTGGCCTGCCCTGACCAGGCGTCCTCTCTCTACAACCTCTCCCTCATTACTGCCCTGGATGCTGTCGCCCCGGCCTCCTCTGTCCGCCAGCGACGCCTCATTCCCCAACCCTGGCACTCCAAACTCACCCGCTTCCTCCAGAAGTGCTCTCGCACTGCTGAACGCCTCTGGAGGAAATCTCGCTCCCTGGCCGACTTCCTACACTTTAAATTTATCCTCACCTCATTCTGCTCCGCTCTCTCCCTTGCTAAACAATCCTTCTTTAGGTCCCTCATCTCTTCTCAGTCCTCCAACCCCCGCCGCCTCTTTGCCACCTTCAACTCCCTCCTCTCTCCACCCCCCCCTCCTATCCCGACTTCCCTCTCAGCTTCTGACTTCGCCACATTTTTCTCTTCCAAAATCGAGGCCATCAGACTGAACATCTCCTCCTCCCATCCCTCTCCATCTTCCCTTTTCCCCTCACCTCCCCCCAACAACCAACTCTGGTGCTCCTTCTGTCCCACTTCAGGTGAAGAAGTTTGCTCACTTATTCTATCCTCTCCACCCTCTACCTGTCCTCTCGATCCCATCCCCTCTCGCCTCCTCCGCTCGCTCTCTCCCACTGCCTGCTCTTACCTAGCCCACCTCTTCAACCTATCACTCTCCTCTGGCGTAGTCCCCTCCTCATTTAAACACGCTCTCATCTCTCCCATCCTCAAAAAACCCAATCTTGACCCCAACTCTCCTGCTAACTATCGCCCTATCTCACTTCTCCCCTTTGCCTCTAAACTACTTGAGAGGATTGCCTGCAGCCGCCTCACCAGACACCTCTCGGACTATTCCCTCCTCGACCCTCTCCAATCTGGTTTCCGCCCCCTGCACTCCACCGAAACTGCCCTGGCAAAAGTTACCAATGATCTACTTTTAGCCAAATCCAAGGGTCACTTCTCCCTACTCATCCTCCTCGACCTTTCTGCGGCCTCTGACACCGTAGACCACCCCCTTCTGCTACAAACCCTCCTCTCTCTTATCTTATCTGGGTCTGTTCTCGCCTGGTTCACCTCATACCTCGCTAACCGCTCCTTCTCTGTATCCACGTCTGGATACAGACAGAGGCCTAAGGCTTTTGCCCTTCTGCTCCACGGGAGGTTTCTGTCCTCCCTGAGCTCGCCTTAGGACAGTATCCAGACAGACGTCTCCTCCACCCCCTCCCCTCTTCCTGTCGGAGTCCCTCAGGGCTCTGTTCTCGGCCCTCTACTCTTTTCACTCTATACCTCCTCCCTTGGTGCTCTCATCTCCTCCTTCGGTCTTCAGTATCACCTTTATGCCGATGACATCCAACTCTACACCTCCTCGCCTGATCTCTCCCCCACCCTCCTTTCTCGTGTATCCGACTGACTCTCTGCCATCTCCTCCTGGATGTCCTCCCGCTTTCTCAAAATTAACATCTCTAAAACTGAACTAATTGTCTTTCCTCCCCCCAGGCTCCCCTTTCACCACGACCTCTCCATCACCGTCAACAGCACCACCATCTCTTCTGTCACCCAACTTCGCTGCCTGGGCGTTACCTTCAACTCCTCTCTCTCTTTTGCACCCCACATTCAATCCCTCGCCCAAGCCTGTCGCTTCCAGCTTCGCAATGTTGCCCGCACCTGGCCTTTCCTCTCTCAGGATGCCACCAAAATCATCATCCACGCACTCATTATCTCCCGCCTCGATTATTGCAACCTCCTCCTCTCTGGCCTCCCCCTCTGCCACCTTGCCCCCCTCCGCTCTATTCTCAATGCGGCTACAAGACTCATCTTCCTCTCTCGCCGCTCCTCCTCCGCATCCCCCCTCTGACTTACCCTTCACTGGCTCCCCATCCCCTACAGAATCCTTTTCAAACTCCTGACCACCACGTTCAAGGCTGTTTCCTAGTCCACTCCTCCCTATATCTCTAACCTCCTCTCCATTCACACTCCTGCCCGCTCCCTGTGCTCGGCCAATGACTGTCGCCTCTCCTCCACCCTGGTCACCTCTTCCCACTCCAGAATCCAGGACTTTTCCCGCGCAGCCCCCCTTCACTGGAACAACCTCCCTCGCTCCATCCGTCTCTCTCCCAATCTAAGCTCCTTCAAACGAGCACTTAAAACTCACCTCTTCCTTAAAGCCTACCATCCTTCCACCTAATCCATATTCCCCTCTCTCCTCCCGGCCCCTTCTCCCTCCCATATGCATCAACTGACTCCCTTTGTGCCTGAGTCTTGTTTACCCTCCCTTAGGATGTAAGCTCACTTGAGCAGGGCCCTCTTCCCTCCTGTATCCATACCTGTTCTTCTGCTCCGTCCTTACTGCATTAGCCTGCCTGGAGCCTCTGAAGTTTGGTATTTATTGTTTATTGTTCAGTAATGTCTTACCCTGTATAGTCTACTGTTTTGTACAGTGTACGGCGCTGCGGAACCCTTGTGGCGCCAAACAAATAAAGGATAATAATAATAATAACATAAAGGAGTTCAGTGATGGCAGCATTATAAGCCCCTCCTACTGCGGCAAGAGGGCGCATTTGGGATAACGAAAGGGAACGGTGGCAAGTAAGCCCAGCCGGTTCCCAGCAACAACAGACAGGGTGGCATAGGTGGTCCATCCTGTCACAATAGGTAATGCTAAAAAAAAAAAAAGTGTGTGGATATCACAGAGACCTGCGCTTTTAAACCGACTGTAACAAAATGAAAAACATGTTGAATTTAGTGACAATTTTACACTGTTACCTTTGTTCCCCAACACCCATACAACATTATTGCATGAGTTAACTCACAATAATTTTCCCATTGATCACTTGCACATTTGGCAGGGAGAAAAGGGGGCTCAACGGACCCCAATATATTTGTTTGAAAATACATTGACCATGCTGCATCCAAAAACAGTGTTATAATGAGAATGCTGTTTTATACTTTGTTGAAACAATGTTGCTTCACTATGTAAAGAAGCAAACTAAAATGTTTTTTTCAACTACATGCCTCCCAGAATTTACAGGGGAAAATAAAAATTCTCCAAATTTGAACACACCTCTGACAAGCGCAGCCATGCTCTGACCTATTCAACAACATATTCAAATTAGTAAGCCACACCCCATTTAGTCACTACAGTTCTGGACTGGACTGTACCGTAACAGCAGAAACATAACTAAAATGTTTAAAAAATAGTATTAGTTGTGGGATACAAATTAAAAAAAAATATATGGACATATTCTGCTATTTGAATACTGTCAAAAAGAGGGACATTGGTATTGTTTAAAACACACAAACATGACAAACTCTTTTTATTCTCTAGTTATATTTAGAATGGAGCCTGGTAATCAATGTTAGTGTTATAAAAATAAAATGACCACATAATGTTTTATTTGCTTTCACAGTCCATACAATAAATTTACAAAACTGGAAAATGCATAACAGCTGAGATTATCTGTTGCATTATTTCACAAATTTGGCCCCCAGGCACATACTCACATGCATTCACTCACTCCCCCTTTTCTTGTCCTTTGTGTAGAATTTTAAGGATTTGCACATGATAACAATGTGCATCCAAAATTCACCTCATGCTACTGTCACTACTTTTGAACTACACTTTTTTTAATTACAGTTATTCCTTATTTTTTTTCCTAAGATACTGCTCCTTTCCTGGCTTATTAAGTCATAAGAGTATTTTTATTTAACATTTCACATTTGTAAATCTAAATTACTTTGGTTTACGTGTGTGCATAAATGCTTTAAAAGATAAAATGTGCATCTCATTAAAAATAATGGCTGATATTTTTAACTTCAGAAGAATGTTGAAAAGTCAGTATTTTACCTCCCAAAATGCGTGAGCCCTGGAAGTTCATTAAAAAATATCATCCTGCTAAAGATCTTGGGCCTGATTCATTAAGGAACTTAAATGAAGAAGTTTCTTATTTAAGTCTCCTGGACAAAACCATGTTACAATGCAAGGGGTGCAAATTAGTATTCTGTTTTGCACATAAGTTAAATACTGACTGTTTTTTCATGTAGCACACAAATATCAACTTTAAATTTCAGTGTACAAATAAGCTATCAAGTATTTGTGTGCTACATGAAAAAACAGTCAGTATTTAACTTATGTGCAAAACAGAATACTAATTTGCACCCCTTGCATTGTAACATGGTTTTGTCCAGGAGACTTAAATAAGAAACTTCTTAATTTAAGTGCCTTAATGAATCAGGCCTCTTGTTGTATCCTGTGTGTACAGGTCTACTGTGGTTTTGCTGAATTCAAAAGTCTACGAAAAAAATCTCTCAAAATAGCAGGTTTCTTGTTAGCCTCAGTGTACCCAAATACTCATACTGTCCGATACTTACATTAATACAATTACCTTCACAGTTCCATCACTTAATGTAAACAGAAGGACAATAACAGAAAATCACAAAGGTATGGGGTGAGGGACATTTTGAACGAGCCACGCAGTCCTCCCCAGCGGGTAAACAATCCCCAGGCCCCAGCGGAAGTTCCACCACTAGCCAACCGTGGTATCCTCAGGCATTGTCTTTAGGATGGAGTGACTGAAAATACCTCTAGGAAAGGTACAAAATATATCCCTGCAAAGGATTCCACACAAGTATATAAAAAAAAAACAACCTACAAAATGATAGATTATCCTTATGCAAATCATATATTGTTCATTGTGAACTAAATGTAACTGCTTCTTTCTTGATGGCAGCTGTACAGAAAAACTGTCTGGAATCCCATCTTACATACCATAAGAATCCACCCACATGTGCTGAAGAAAAATTACCATACACTCGAAGTCAGCAGGACAACTGTATTATCAGTGACCTTGCTACAAAGAAAACAAGTCTGGATGCCAAGAGGAACAGCTTTAGGACAGATGCTGCTACATGCAGAAAAGGGAGATGCAATTTAGGCTGAAAGCATGTCCAGTGAAACGGCACGTACAGGTGACTCAAACACCACAAAAGACTGGAATAAAAAAAAAGAATCTGTTGTTCAGAGGCAATTTACAGAGAGTTATCCAAAACTGACAAAGAAGGTTATAGGGTTTTTTTATTTGTATAGTGACCTGGCACCACTGATGATATGAATTGACCCTTTCAGCTATATAATACTTCATGGATGCACATTAATAGTGTTGTAATGTGCAGCTCTGTGTACAATGCAGATCTATATTAATCACTAATAAGAGCAACCAGAGTCATAAAGGGTCATCTACAAACTGGAGAAAATGCAGATGGGCAGAACATTTATTCTGTATCTATCTGCCCAGCACCAATGCACTTTCCCTTCCATATGTTTTATGTTTGTTGTTGCAGACACTATAGGACATCCTGTTTGTGAATCATCATCATCACCATTTATTTATATAGTGCTACTAATTCCGCAGCGCTGTACAGAGAACTCACTCACATCAGTCCCTGCCCCATTGGGGCTTACAGTCTAAATGCCCTAACACACAAACACAGACTAGGGTCAATTTGTTAGCAGCCAATTAACCTACTAGTATGTTTTTAGAGTGTGGGAGGAAACCAGAGCACCCGGAGGAAATTGAACACATGACCCCAGTGCTGTAAGGCAGAAGTGCAAGCCACTTAGCCACCGTGCTGCCCCATGAATACTTATATTATTATTAATAAATATGCTGTCAAAAGTAAATGGTCACTTTTAATACTACTTACTATCACGTTTGGCTCGCCCTCATCATTGACTGCAATGTTCCATTTTCTTTTATTCCTAAAATGCTGCTCGTTTGAGTCTCACTGACAATGTTGCCACCTGTCCCCAAGACAGTCAAAGTTTTCATATTATATCCGTTGTTTTTTTTTTTGTCCCTGAAAATGTCTTTCATTATTGTCCAACTGCACAATAAAACCCATGTTAAATGCCATTCACTACATATGTTCTTATTCACTAGGCTTTACAACGTAAGCCTTATTGTAGACTTAACTGAATAACTCTCATTATAACCAAGTTCTGTAAGTGCTTCATAAACCAGGGCTGTGTAATATTATGAAGAGAGGTGGAATGACCAATCAGAAGCTGTAATTATGGACAATGTGGCTTTTGACTGGTCCTTCCACAGCCACTTAAAAATTGTGAACCAATATATTTACCACTCTAGGGGGTAAATGTATTAAGTGGCGATTTCTGCAAGTCGCCACAAATCGTCTAGTTTGCAGTGAATATTTAAAAGGCAAAACAATGCCTTTAAAGCTATTGCCGCTATAAATTTTCACTGCAATCTCACCGATTTCCGGCAACTTGCAGAAATGGCCACTTATTGCATTTACCTCTAGATGTAAATTAAGCTTTAAGTATCAAGAGTATGTTGATATCAGGACTGCGCTCAATGAAAGTGAGGGAGAGGGTGAATGAGGGAAAGAGAACGGAAAAGAGAGTGAGAGAAAGACAAGAGGGAGAGAAATACTAAATCGTGAGCAAGAGAAAGAGAAAGAACAATAGAAGTGCAGAAAAAGTGAGAAAGAGCAAAAAAGAAAAAAGTAAATGAGAACAATAGAGAGAGAAAGAGTGTGAGAAACAGAATGAGTGAGGCGAGAGAAAAAAATGGGGAAGTGAAATGTACCACACCGATGAGATAACCAATGATTTTCTTCCTTTCAAGTAGTTTTATCTGTTAAACTAGCATTATCCATGAAATGACATGCAATAATAAAAAATATGCAAACTGTACCTATTTTAGTACTTGAGAACACTTTTATTGTACTGAACAACATTATAAAAAGTGACCCTAATGCATGTTCTATTGTAACTGGACAATAGATTTTGCTCCAATGTGTACACCATGTGATGATCTAAGATTTCTTTGTGCGCTAATAAATATCCTTAGTTCTCAAGAAAAACAAATCATGGTTATCTTCTCTCCATAAGATGTGCCACTGTCAGCAATGTGCAGAAAATGTTGTATCCAAGTGCATTTCTTGGTAAACTATGATCACTGCATGCTCTTTGATCATTTACATTGTGTAAAGGTCTAGGCATGTTGCAAAATGAGATTTGGTTCCAATGAGCCTTAATTTGTGCAAGTGTGATCAGATTTCCGCCAAATCATGAGTTTTTGGGGCAAAATGTCAGTGTTCATGGAGGAACATGATGAGAGAAGTTGGGTGAAATGAATATATGCAAGAAACAAAGTGCACTTGCCTTTGCAAAGTAGTGCAAAAATGGTATTTGTTTTGTGGAGCAAGATTATTGAAATGAGAAAGGGATGGAGAGAGCACCTTTAGGAACATTTCTTTCTCTGCATGGTGGCTATTTTTCTCCGAAAAAGGCCTTAAAATATACTTGCCAACTTTCGCAAGCTGGCCTCCGGGGAACTGGGGGTGGTGGGCGTGTTGCTGTGGGGCTCCGTGAATCGTGTCATTTGGCCCTGCCCCAAACTGACATCTCAATTTCTAGCCTATTACAGTATGGGGTGAGCCATGATGACACGTGAATCGCATCCTAAGCCCCGTGCCTGTCCCTTAACTAGTGAAGTGGCCAGGAAACTGGGAGGTTGCCCTGCTCTCCTGGGAGTCCGGGAGGTCTCCCAGAAATTTGGGAGTACGCAAGTTAACCTACCATTATGTTTTTGGACTGTGGTAATGTGTGCAGGGCAGATGGGAGGATTCCCGGTGAATTGCGGTGTTTGGCCCTGCCCCCGCTGTCAAATGACGCATTTTGCGTCATAACGTCAGGGGGGGGCGGGTCCAAAATGCGCGCATTTTGGAGCCCCGCCCACCCGTTACGCCCACCTCCTCCGCAGGCTCCCGGATTTGAAGAACAGAAGGTTGGTAACTATGATTTACTTGTATAAATTTTATGTGGACTCCATTTTTTTAACGGTTTCTAAAATTTGAGAAATTCTGTTGAAATTTAAAATTTTAGAACAGTCCCTAAACCATTTCAAAAATCAAACAAGAATCTATCTGAACATCTCTATTGTTTAGAATGAGATTGTTGACATAGTTGGTGCTAAGGACAGTGGGTTGGTCTTGAGGCAAACTGATAAAATATATGCTGTGGATTTTGAGGAGAGATCTAAAAGTGGGATGTACATAGTAAAGAGTCTCAGTAATGGCATAACTAAATCAAATCTTGTCCAATCTGTTTGTCCTTATCCTGTCGAATCGACAGACACATCTAACAAGCTGGAAGACATTTTTGCATGAACTAAAACATAATCTAAAGGGGCTGATTCAACACAGTTAAAGGGGAACTTCTGAGTTGAGTGAAAATACTACACCTCTTAGTACCACTTATCACGCCTGAGGTTTCACCCAATTCAATGAAATTGCCCACTTGCCAGATCTCGAAGAATTGTGTATGGTTTGGTGAGCAGGAAAGTTGCACATGAATCTTTTGGGATTTCCAGGCTGGTTTACCTTAACTATTGAGGAACTGCTGCAGCTATTACTCAGCTATATGTCCCAGCATGCCCTTCCAGTAAATGGCTTCAGCATATGTTGGAACATGTAGTTCCACAAGAACAGAAAAAGTAAGAAAGTTTAAACAAACAATAAAACTCCACAAACCCTCATGCATCAGTATTGTAAAATAAATTCTTCTCTTTTCATTATTGATCGTAACATAATGGAAAATTCTTCTATCTTTGTAATTCAATGTGAGAACCCTTCCCCCATAAAGATCAATACAACTGTTTGCTACGAATGCCCACCTTTGAATATCCGTGGTCTGAATTGACAAGGACTTCCCTTAGCCACTAGCCAATCACAAGTCACCCAGGGGAAATGTTTGTGTTTGGTAGAGCAGCTAGCAATACTCTTAGGCGCTCCAGGTCAGTCATTCAGCAACGAGCACTTGTAGTGAGCAGTTGCATCGGTTTTAATTATTTCTTGTCTCACATTGGATTACAAAAGTCAGAAAATTTACCATTAGCTTACAAAGAAAGAATTAACCATTAGATTATGAGAGTTTCAGAACAAAGAAAGAAGATTTTAAGTGCTAGATGTGGGTTTGTGGAGTGTCTCATTCAAACAAATTTTATTTGATAATTTTTTTTAATAATTTGGTGTAATGGACAGGTGTCTCATTATACAGGGACCATAGGTGGCAAAGTTGCTAAGTGAGAGGCAATAATCTTTTTCTGGTTTCCACTTTAGCAGTGATGACCCCATGCACGTCTCGCTGTTTTAGTGGCTTCCTTTTTTTTTGTTGTTTTTTTTTTTACAAAGACCTGCACCAAAAAAAAATAATAAAAAAATAAACAAAATGATTTAGTAACAAAAAAATGTTATCGGTGCCCTCTTCGTCATCATTTATTTATATAGCGCCATTAATTCCGCAGGCTGTACAGAGAACTCACTCACATCAGTCCCTGTCCCATAAAACTCCTCACAGATAAGGCCATAGTCGGTAATTGAACTCATGAATCCAGTGCTGTAAGGCAGAAGTGCTAACCACTTAGCCACCGTGCTGCCCACAGTGTTAATAACAGAATAAGATAGCATTACAAAACAGGTATCACAGTAAATAGGTTTTAAGGTTTTTTATTTTTAAATAACCTAAAGAGTTTTTTGGAACAACATATACATTTATGGACTACGGTGAGATTCAAGCACATTTGGGTCGGCTGAGGATGGAGAAGTCATCCAACTGTTTTACAAGAGTAGCTTGTTCCCTTTCAATTCCAGGGGAAAGTAATATATTATGTCAGGTCAAGTTACAGCCACTTTTCAGCAGGGACCACTGAAAACCTGAGGCAGCTAGATAACACATTATATATGAATATATAATTTCTTACTCCATAATTGTCCTTCAAAACAGGTTTTCAAGACTTGTGCCTTGAAATGACCTATTTTTAATACTGATGATCTGTCTAATACAATAATTTTTATTCTGTAAAAGGAGCGATAGGCAACCTGATACACTTTAGAGGCCGCATGAATGGTCCTTTAACCTTCAAAGAAGGCAGCACATTACCCTTAGTCTTAATAATATGGTACAAACAATAAGGAAACAAGCTGGGGACCATAGGTGAAGGCTTGGACGGTTCCCGGCACTTCTCACTATTGCTTATTTTCTGGTCTTTGTAAGTTAATATTAATGAACATCATTTAAAATAAAATAATACGACTACAGTATGCTCAGTGAACACTTAATGATGGAGAATGGAGTGCACCGATGTACACATGGGGGTACACTTACTAAAGTGTGGGTTTGAAAAAGTGGACATGTTGCCTATGGCAACCAATAAGATTCTAGCTGTCATTTTATATAATGTACTAAATAAAGGATAGCGAGAATCTGATTGGCTGCTGTAGGCAATGCCTCCAATTTTTTAAACCCGCAATTATAAATATACCCCTCGGACTTCACTATGTGTAACATGCTTACACCCACCTTCCCATCAGCTAAGTGTCCTGGGCAAATATTTTCAAATGCTACTCAAATTAAATAAGATTAATTGGTTATGATCATCTTATTTAACATCCTTGTTTATGCACATCTATTAAAAAAGAGCCAGGCCAGTATCTATGGTGCTCTTTCTTTTAAATGTATCTCACCTACAGAGACAGTGGAGGAGGCTATTTTGTTAAATCTGTATTCCATACTTCTCAAAGTCCCAATTTAGGCAGGACAGTCCCGATTTGAGAGAATTGTCCCATGGATCAGAATTTTTGTCCTGATTCCAGGACAGTTGGGAGATGTGCCCCATTAATAGGAGCCCCTCAATGTTGCACATACCTGCAGCCAGTGCATGCATCATTAAAGGGGTATATTTAGGGGAATGGAGGGGGTTGGGGGCAGACCAACACTTTCAAAGCACTGTGTAAGCACCAACATAATATGGCCAAACCTCTAGTGTACCATGACCACGACACCATTTTTGCACATGCATGTACAGTGTTCCAATTACAAAATCTTAAAAGTTGGGAAATATGGTTATAATTATTCACAAGTATGCCATCTGCACTATAAACCAGTGAAATTACTGTCAATTAAGGTCAAATATTGGTTTCTAGTGAACTGAAAGGCTGAACATTCATGATATTGGCTCTGCTCATAAAATGGCTGCCTCCACTCTGTCCAGTTGACATGTCCAAATGAAATAACAGTACACAACCAGTAAATATTAGGGCAACTTCAGTAAGCAAACAGTGCAAATGCAAGTGGTAGTCCCAGGGGACTGCATACAAATAAAATAGTATTACATTTGGAGTACATATGCTAATAAAAGTAGTTTACAGTAATTCTGGGAACAGCAGTGATCCACTGTTTTATGGGCTATTTGTAGTTTTCTGACAAAACACATCCTATAAATCACATAGGACACGTTCAGTTCAGGCAGCCAAATATCATTTTGTAACATCTCCAAACAGTTGCCACATGCTCAGATGTGTTCGCTGGAAATGTGAAACTCAGGAATAGCTAGGATTCATTTTACAGGATTTTCAATTCGTTTTTCAATAATTAGAAAATCATACATTACCTGGTGAAATTTATAGTGAAATCTTTTAGGTCGTGCATTGAAATATGCATAACCATCCATAACTGATTTACAAATCTCAAGCTTTCATATGTTAAAGTTTTACTCAAATTTCAGTTAAAAGCAAATAATCACATGAGAAGAAAAGATATTACAATAAAATCCTTTTGGTTGTTATTTTAGATGTACGCACAGATCTTAGCCCTTTTGGAAAGTAAAGTGACGTAAGATGCAGCTTACTGGGAGCAGTTAAAAATACCAAGAAACACCAAAGTTCACAAAGCGGAAAATATCTATACACTAAACCAAGCATGGCCAACTTGTGGCTCTCCAGGTGTTGTGAAACTACAAGTTCCAGCATGCTTTGCCAGTAGATAGCCAGCCGATATCTGGCAGGGAATGCTGTAGTTTCACAACACCTGGAGAGGCATAGGTTGGCCAGGCCTACACTAAACCAAAAAGAGGGACGATTTAGGAGTGAGAAATCTTTAGGACCAAAATAGGTATTTCTGTGTCCAAAAAGGTTATTTGGGATTCATCATGTTAGAAGCACAGAGTTTTGGTCCAATGTGAGCCAAGAGTTGTCAGAATGGTCACTTAGGAGCAGACGTACAATTTATGGGGTCAGTTATAAAGCAGTTTTACTAAACTATTGATATTCATTATTTTGGTGTAAAACTGCTGACTAAAGTAAAAAAAGTTCTCTATTTCCACCATTTCAAGCACCTGCTATAAACCTATAAATTGATTGAGCAACGTCCACTTCTGTATCATTTGTATCTGTATATCAGTAACTATAATTATTAGTATGGCAAGACTTAAATTGCATAGCTTAAAAAGAAAAATGGTAGGGGGGCATTTTACACATTCTTATTTTCTTGAATTTCCCTTTTCAAAAGCTGAAAATACATCCATGCAAACCTTTATTATTGTCATGTGCCCCCTAAATCTTTTGCTGATAACTATTACTAAATTACAACATTAAAATAGATATCTCCAACTGATATAAACTATATATGTGAAATAACTAAGCGAGTAATAAATTCAAGATCAATTTTTTTTCAATAGTTTTAAATTGAACAAATCCTCATAAATCTCACAAAAATAGGATACAATTTTTGTTTCCAACTCTTTACATTGCCAAACAGTGAATTGTGGGAATTTTGATTGATTTTAGGTTCCTTGAAAAAAAAAGAAAAAAAAGTGGATTTACCATGGATTCTCTCTAGATATCAGAGCTTTTGCCATTCATTTCAATAAGATTTCCAATGTGTGCAGAAACCCCAGTGAAACTGATCAGCCCATTGAAATGAATGCAGTTCCACATAATTTTAAATATTATTTCCACATTAATAGTGATTTAATTAGTCTCTATTGATGTAGGATCAAAGCACGGAGACTCTGGGACTGACCTCACAACCAGCTATTCATTGGAAACCACTTGTGACTTCTAGGTGGCAGAGAGGGGTCTTGGGAACTCATTGCTTTGATCATTTAGAGGCTGGCATCACTAGTGTGCAGATGCATAGCTTTTTCTCACACCCCCCATTGGACTGTGATGGATCAAGAACAATGAAGGACGAAAATACATTTATTTCCCGCTGTACAATGGCAAATGAAGAAAGAAGAAAATATTTCATTTTATATTTTAACAAGTGGCAACAAAGGGTTTGAGAAGTCCCCTATTCAATGAAAGTTTATTTTAAAATCATTCCCATGTCTATTTTTAACTATTTTGGTATAATGGACAGGGATTCTGTTCCATTTATACTGGGACAACTGGGGTGGCAAGGTTATCACTCCTGGGGGTATATTTACTAAACTGCGGGCTTGAAAAAGTGTAAATGTTGCCTATAGCAATCAATCCAATACTACCTGTCATTTTGTAGAATGTACTAAATAAATGATAACTAGAATCTGATTGGTTGCTATACAAAACATCTACACTTTTTGTGTAACTATCAGATGTCCATTCTTGATAGTTATTCC
The DNA here is from genome assembly GCF_038048845.1 of Mixophyes fleayi. NCBI lineage: Eukaryota > Metazoa > Chordata > Amphibia > Anura > Limnodynastidae > Mixophyes > Mixophyes fleayi. Next base: position 61,883,693 of record NC_134410.1, on the reverse strand, counting down.
AGCCTCCACAACACAGAGCTGGTAGTTTTCTGTGAAGAGGTGACATGCTTTTTGCAGCCCCCTCCTCAATAGAGGCACCAGATCTGTTCTGACCACACTGTCTTTGTATGGAGAAGACCATTTAACAAGTATTACAGTGGTACTTTTACAGCCACAATACCTCTACTGTTATCTCCATGTCAGGATGGCAATAACAGATGAAAGTTCACTAAGCTTGTACATATCTACAGAGGCTGGCCTGGTGAAGTGGTACGTTACCCTTACCACCCTGCCCTGTATCACTATAAAGGGGAGAATCACTCAACTGTCAGTGGTTTTTTGTTTTTTAATATATATAAATTTTGAGGAGGGTTTAAAAAAAAAAAAAATCCTAGGTAAGCAGCACCAGTCATTTTGCAGTAATAATGGGAGTATTACAGTGAATATTGACAAAACAGTTAATCAGATTAGACCATGCTAAAAAAAATAATTAACTTTAATTGGCAGTTGCGTGACTAAAATACTACTCGAACCATGTCTGTCACCTCTGACCACAGGCACAAGGCACATGCGGTCAATTGAGACGACCAAGTTATTTTGAACTTTACCAGACATTCAACAAACATGTTCTTTTGACCTTGTCTAGTCATTCACCTACTGAAGTGAAACGGGTATTTGAAGATGAGTCTAGGGTCAAGTACACTGTGTGCCACATGTCATCTTCATGGTGCAATCTATTAAGTGGAAAGTACTGTTATAAGTGTTTTATAGTAACTCATATTAACTTTTAGAAAGGTTTGTGAACACTAATGTGCTTTTACTGGTCATCTAATAATAAGCATGGTTTAAACACTGGTAAGAATATTGTTCCAGAGCTATTACCAGGGGTGCAAGTGTTTATTATTAAGCAAGTATTATTTCTATAACCTATTAAAAAGTCTGCAGAACACTGCACATTTCCAACTAAAATTAAGCCATACTTGCCTAATTTTGAAAAATCTTTTCAGGGAGATTGAGCAAGTAACATCTAGGCGTAGCAAGCAAACTATTCCTCTCCGGGGAATGTCTAGCACCACCAAGTAAAACCTATAATACTGTGTGCAGCATGCAGATTTCTGTATGGGTGACACGCCGCCTGTAGCAGCACTGAAGGCACAAATTTATTTTACTGTAAAAGTTATGGCAACGCTGGATATAACCAAGCAGCACAACAATGAAATTACTGCCACATTCTTGGACAGTAGGCAACAATGTGTAAAACCAACATTGAATCTGAGAGACTATAAGAGAATGGCTGCCACTGTTCTGCACTGAAGACACTAATTATATATATATATATATATATATATATATATATATATATATATATATATATATATATATATATATATATATATATCTCTATCTATCTACTATGTAAATGCCTAGTGGCGTGTGAAAATAAAAAAAAAAAAGCTGCAGCGCCACCTGCTGGGCAGAGTTATACACTGACCTGTATATTTCTTGAAGGAGAAGTGACAGTTGGGAGTGGTTGGTGGTTGCCGGGGGTGACAGTGGGGAGTTTTTAACACCTTAAGTAGCTTGATGAAGGAAGTGGCTATGAAGATGAAGGATGAGGTGATGGAGAAAAATGATGAGGTGGTGACATGCGGACAAAACCACGTTAAAAAAGGGCGCTTGAGTCGGGAAGTAACACTCTTCCCCTGAGGAGGCCTAGGCTAGGCCCAAATGCATGACAAGAACCTTTTTAACACCTTAAGTAGCTTGATTTGACTAGAATGCATGAGTATCATGCACGGGTTAACATATATATATACACATATATATATATATATATATATATATATATATATATATATATATACACACACACATATATATATACATACACATACATATACACACACATATATATACATACACGCATATATATACACACACACATATATGTTGATTGTACACTAGCGGTTAAATTGTTATCAGTCACATGTTGGTTTTTACAAGATATCCTTTGTGTTTTCCTACAGAAATAGAATACAGTTATTCTCCACTGTCTGTACCAGGGTCGGAATGGCCCGCCGGGGAGTCGGGGTATCCCCCAGCAGGCCCTGACCCCTGATGGCTCCCCTCTTCGTTGATGGGGGGAGCGAGTACTTTAAAAAGAAAATACAAGAAACAAAAAAAAGATTAAAAAAAATAATAATAACAATAATAATAATAATAATATTCACGTGATGCAGTCCCTCCTACTTCCTCTCTGCTTTGTTCGCACTGAATGTCGGACACATTTAGTGAGGAACGGTGCAGAGAGGAGCACGCAAGAAAGAAGACAAGAAGAGAAGAGAAGAAGCCAATAAGAAGTTAAGAAAAAGGAACGGAGGCATGGGGAGGAAAGCAGCATGAAACAGAGTGATGAAAGGGGGGAAAACAGCATGGCACAGAGTGAAGGGGGAACAGGATGGCACAGTGTGATGAAAGGGGGCAGGATTGAACAGGGTGATGAAGGGGGGAGCAAAAGCAGCATGGCATAGGGTGATTTAGGGGGGAGCAAAGGCAGCATGGCACAGGGTGATAAAGGGGAGCCCAGGTGAAGGGGGGGGGGGCAAAAGCAGCAAGGAGGGCGAGGGACACAGTAATGTGTGTGTGATGGCACAAGGGGCTTGTGGCAATGTAGTGTGTGTGTGTGGTAGGTGGTGGCTAATTAATGGGTGCTATTTTGTTTGTAGGGTGATGATGGAGCAATTTAATTTTATAGTGGGGACTATAGTGGGGTTTGGGGGCTATTAATTAAATGTAGGGCTGAGTTTGAGGAGCATTAGGTCTATTTTATTAAAATATGAAATATTTAATGGTAGTGACGGTTACGGGAAATAGGTACATTTATTATACGTAAATGCTATTATTTTATTGCTGGGGCTGTTTGGAGGGAGGGAAATAGGTTTATTTATTAAATGGGAATACTATTACTTTAATGTTGGGGTTGGTTGGAGGGATATAGATCTATTTATTAAATGTGAAAACTATTATTTTAATATTGGGGCTGGAGGAAGGACTAAGTATTAATCGTGGGTCCTGTTGATTTAAAGCCGGGGCTGGTTGGAATTTTCTAAATGTACCCTTTTTTTCCCCCAAATAGAGTCCCCAATATTCCATGATCCAGACAAGCCGCAACTAAATAAACCAGCAGCCACAGGTGGTGAAAGTGACAAGAATAGGTAGGAGAGAGCAGGATAGCCTCTCATATGTTCTGATTCTAGTGGGACAATCTCGAATTTTGGTGACTGTTATGCCCAATCTAAGGGGCAGGTTAGACTGTGTATTCTTTATATACTACACTATGGTGCTAGCTGCCCTTTGTAGGCTCACCACACCCCGGTTTGGTTACACCTCTCTAGTGACTGGCCACATCCCCTCTGGTGGGCCCCTAGCATTGTATACCCCTTGTGGGCCCTTCATGCCCCAGTCCGATACTGGTCTGTACTGTAAGATAATGGACACCATTCTCATAGAAACAGGGACAGGTAATACTGTACATTACGAAAATTCGTCTCCTTTCTCAGGAAGCAACCAAAATGCTGGTCCATTCACTCATCATTTCTCATCTCGACTATTGCAACCTCTTTCTCACTGGTCTCCCTCACTCTCGCACTTCTGACCTTCAATCCATACAGAATGCTGCGTCTAGGCTCTTCTTCCTCTCCCACCGCACCTCTTCCACCTCTCCCCTGTGTAAATCCCTTCATTGGCTCCCTGTCAGTTTCAGAATTCAGTTCAAGCTTTTTACTCTCACTTACAAAGCCCTTACGAACACTTTTCCTCCTTACATCTCTGACCTTGTCTTGAGGTACATACCTGTCCGGCCACCCCGCTGCGCCTCTGACCTCCGCTTAAATTCACCTCTCATTACCTCCTCCCATACTCGCCTCCAAGACTTCTGCGGTGCTGCCACTAATCTTTGGAACTCCCTACCCAGTCTCCATAGCCTTTCCCCCAACCTTCAGTCCATCAAACGCTCACTTAAAACTTACCTTTTGAAGCTCGCCTATCCTACCACCTCCTAACCATTCTATCCATCAACTCCTCTTCCTCATCTGCCATCTAAATTTTTCTCCCAGTTGGTGATACTGTCTTTCACCACCTCTCCCTTTAGAATGTAAGCCCTCATGGACAGGGTCCTCTCTACCTATTGTCCCAAGTCTGTCTCCTGTCCCTCGTACGTCCTGTCACGTCTTTTTCGCACTCTGTGCGATTCCCCATAGCAGTACTCACACTCATCTCTGCTACTGACATGTATTACCTCATCTGTTTGTTACTTGCTTCTGTATCCAGCGCTATGGAATTTGTGGCTCCTTATAAATAAATAATAAAAATAATAAACTACATATATTTAATTTTTACAGCAATGTTTCCTCTATATAACTGACCTCTCAGATTGTCCTGTATTTAGAATAGAACAAATTAAATTCAGTGGCATTTACCTAGCAGCATAAATATATGTACTACAATAATATGGCCGCAGCTCCCCAGCTCACAGATGTAAGCTTTACTTATTATTCTCCCCAGTGTTTACTCTATGGTCGGAGAGTGATTATGTGAACAGTGTCAACATGCTGTGTTCCAACTACCTCTTCTCTGTCAGGCCGGCTTGTTAGTTCTTGTTATACTTAAGCCAAGAGTAATCCCCAATTTTTGGAAAAACGAAGTCTGCAGCATCTAGAACGTATAAATAGGCCTTAGGGCAATGTCACATGGGCACATTCACACCAGCGTATTCCCAGAAGTAGAAGTGCGCATGCTTATTTTATATAGTTTTACTGCATTTGAAAAAGCAAATGCTTTAACAGCTCACAGTTTGCAATGACTGCTTTTGTTGTACAGGTTCAAGCGAACAGTAGCCTCTATGCAAGTAGAATATTATGGCAGCCATATGTGGGTATTCTATTATTTTTATAACTTTTTTATATGTTCCTCATTTAAATGACATGGCAGCTAGCATTAGAATACTAGCAAAATTGCTTTAAAGCTCTAGAGATTGTGAGGACATGGATCAACAAAGCAAAGGGGCACAGACAGGACTTGTACTTTCATCCTTCTGTTCCTTTATTCTTTTTTTGTGTACCCAGATATGATCATCAACTTGTGAGGGCAAGTGCAACCAACCCACCTCCTTACTGCTCAAATATATACTCAGGGCTGCATAGGATGAATGAATGTTTGGAAGAAATGTGAGGGAAATAAAAACTTAAAGCTTAGTCTAATGTCCATTAATAATAGCCCTGAGTGGCCATTTGAACTGACCTTGTGATTTTAAGATTCAATAATCCCTTTTACTATACAGCTGAACTGAACAGAGCTAAAACCATGGCCTCCGTCTCCCTGTCTGTGGCCTACGTCTCCCTGTGTGTTTAGTTTTTAAATATTCTATTGCTATTCTATTCAGTATGGGAAACAAATTAACACAACATAGATACTGTCCACCACTTTATACAACGAAGACCCAATTCCAGTTACAAGTATACAAAGCCAAGTCCCTTACTAACCCATACATGCCAACTTTCAAGACTTCTTCCCCGGGAGATCCTGGGAGAGAAGTCATGTGACAGGGGGTAGTTGCGTCACCATAGCCCCGCCCCCACTATGAAATGCTGAATTTCACGGTATTGAATAGCAGGGGCGGGGGTTTCATAATGCGATTAAGCCCCGCATCTGCCATTCAATGCCGTGAATTTCGGCGAATCCGGGATGTTTGCCTACTCTTCCGGGAGTCCGAGAGGGAGAGTAGGCAAGTATGTGCTAACCTATTCTCAAAATTCCTGTCTCCCCTCCCTCCACATACACTTTCCATCAGTGTCTAATACACTTATATCCAAAAGCACCTATGGAGTCAAACTCCTGGCTGGGTGGGTGAG